>NC_056746.1:1260741622-1260756622 GCF_019279795.1 Protopterus annectens
TCTATCTCTCTTTCACTCTCATAGAAATTAAAGAAATGTAATTCCAAGTGGTAAGAAGGCTCAGTTGCATTCTTTTGGAAGAAAACTAGAAGCTTTGATACAGAAGTCCAATGTATTCCTCATTACAGGTGCATTATCTTGAAAGTTTAAAGAAATATGATGTGTTGCTTTCCTGTATGTTGCTGTGGAAAAATCTGTAAAGATATTGTAGTACATGGAGCATGCCAATTATGCTGCAAAATCAGGAAACAAGTTTGTTACACTCTTTTTAGAGCCATTAATGTTCTAGTCTTGCACAAAAGCATACACAGCATCCATTACAAAACAATGCCAGGAAATGATAACATCTTGAACTGTAAAACACTTCATGCTGCCACACAAAAAGACAGTCGGAAGTATTTAATGGCTTTTACTATTGTTAGTCTATCAGATTTACTCAGCATCTGGATGCTGTTTCTGTGGGCTATACTGTTACTACCTTTTCTATGACTTGAACCCTTTTCATTCTCATATTATTTCTTATTAAACTGTATTGTAGTCAGCAGACTCATTTTTATGGTGTATATATATATATATATATATATATATATATATATATATATATATATATATATATATATATATATATATATATATATATATATATATATAGTGTGTGTGTGTGTGTGTATATATATATATATATATATATATATATATATATATATATATATATATATATATACATATACACACATGAATGTTACAGTAGCTAAAGCTCCATATATTTACAAATAATTATGACCAGGAATCAAAATGTATTCAAGAAATTCACCTCATGAGCTTCAGTCTGGGGGTGCATTTCTCAAATCTATTTGTCAAATAAATTGACAAATTGGTTATTATTATTGATGACAGGATTGTAATCCTCTATAATTTTTACTTTTCTTGAAGAGGAGAATGAAACAATAGTGGCACTTACAGAAGAATGCAATAATTATTATCATCCCAGAAAATGTTTGCCATTTATTACAAATACTTTAAGTCCTACAGAAACTACAGAGGCATAGCATCATAAGATCACAGGAGGTTACTAGGCTAATGACGCTAGGGCCCTTACAAGCCTAGCCATGTTTACCCTTATTTCCATGATCAGCACCTATCCCCCTGTCCAAGAGAGACATATGTGGTACCCCTGGGGTGAATTTACGGTTACTCATATAAATGTCCAGATTGTGTTTGAAGAGGGCCAATGAGGTGCTCTGCTTTACATGAATTACTGACCTGAAGAACAGAGCTACAGACTGTGAATTTGGGAAGTTGCATGATTCTATAAGAGATAAGAGATAAGAAGAAACAATGGACAAACTTTTAAGAGAAACAGACCTGACCTTATAAAAAGCCGTGGGCTTCTGAAGTTCTAGTGGAACTACTGGTATGCAGTTAATAGAATTACTTGTTGAAATAATATTTGTAAACTAAAGCTTGTGTCAAATAATAAAGGAGAACTAGAAAAAAGAAGGATATATTGTAAAAGTAATTGATGTGAAAAACAGAAAGACTTAAAGATCCAGAATGAAGATAAGAATGTTTGTGAATTTTAATTAAGGTTTGCAGTTGGTGTTGTTATAAGCATAATAGCAAGTACACTTTGTAAAAATATATAAATCAAAAACAAATGTGTGCAAATATATTTGCATTTCGTTGTATAGAAACATAAAAATGAACTGTTTATTGGTACCTGTGGAAGTAGTAAGAGATTGATACAACTGATGAATATATCAAACCAAAATATCTTCAAGTTAATTAAGAGCAAATGCAATGTAGCAGAGAAGTCTGAAATACATGGGTCATACTCTAAAGTCAGGGGCTCTAAAACATGATAAAGAATAAAAGAAATCTGATCAATTGTGTACATGTCAAAACTAGAAGAAAAGCAGGGCTTTACAGAGGGTCTTGTAAATACTGTAGCATCTTGCAAAGTTTTGACTACTATGCTTCTAAGAAAGTTGTCACAGCAATCTATAGAGTAAGGAAAGAGTTATGAACAGGAAAATAGTTTCTGAGATGCTTGGGAATCTAGTTAACAACTTTCAGTGGTGATAGAGTTTTAAGAAGTTTTGTTCCCTGGTCATTTCTTTAATTTACATATTGTTTTTCATAAACATGTTTTAAAATGAAAATGTTGACAATTGAAGCCTAAGAACATGAATGACTAGTACATTTAATGTACAGACCTGGTAAGAAAAAAATAGAAACCGTGAAAGCAGTCAGACCAAATAAAGTTGTTGATAATTAAGGTTGATATACTATGGCGAATGATAACCAAGAAATAGGGTTGATGGGCGGCCAGCTAGATGAATACAAGGGAGAGTGGCTGTCAGTGTGGCTTGTGTCAAACTGAGGGAAACCTTTGAAATTGGCATTAATAAAGTGAGTGTGCAGCTTGATAACTACATACCTGAAATTGGGGATTGGGAAACAGAGATGATGGATGTCACACATTTTCATGAAATTCCTGTTAAGGAGTTGCAAAAAGGTAAGACAAGAAGGACAAATATGTGTATGCATTTTTCATAATCTACAGACCCTGAAAGAAAAACAGGTGGTCTATCAGAACAGGGACTAAGGAAGAAATATTCAAATTGTAGGATTGCTGTAAAGCAAATGACAAGATTGCATGACTTTTGTAGAGGATAAATTGGAAAGCAATAATGGTCTACGTGTGACACTGATTAAAAGTGAAAGAACACGTGCCCCGGGATTCATGAAATGATTTTTTCCATGCAGGAGCAGTGTAGCTGCTCCTGCATGGAATATGGCCACCTAGAAATCCAGGAACGTGGAGGTTTGACATGCATGACGTCCCTACACTGTTCCTGCATGGAAACCCATGCAGGATGCTAATTACCTCATTTGCTGGTGAAAACCATGCAAATGAAATTAATTAATGATCCAGGAAGCAGGCAGGTAACCATGCAGGAACAGTGTAAGGTGCAGAAATGTATTCAGCTACTAGCCAAATACATTTCTGCAAAAATGAAAACAGCTCCAATAAAAGCATGTACCCTAATCTGTAGGCATGCCAGTGGCCTAATATATGGTCATTGGCATGGAAGTGTTTAAGTTTTATAAAAATAAAAGGTTTTTGTTGGCCAATCTCAGATGTTTAAGCATAGGGCAGCACTGTGCAAATGGGATTGTGGGGAAAATAAAAAAATGAATGTGAAATGTCAATTTTAAGGGAAACCTGCATTTTGCAATTATACTCAGTGGCAAGCAGAATCAAAACCATGGCAGGGAACAGTGGTTGCTAAGGGAGAAGGTTCTTGTGTAGTGCAGTAACTATGGATTAAGGCAGTGGGGTATGTTAATGAGGTGACTTATACTGAGTCACAAAATTCTTCTAAGTGTCACACTGCACCTAACCATGTAGGCGCTGTAACACCATTGTGTAGGCAGGAGAAGCAACTAACATGAAAAGGGGGGGGGGGTGTCATGTTTGCTATAAGCACTTTGGAGCTCTGTTGCCGGGGTTTGTGCTTAGCTAAGCACAACTAAGTGAGGGGGTGTCTCTGAGGCTGTATAGTCTTATTCCATGAACTGAGGAGCATGTTCACGCCCAGGGGAGGGGCATTTCTTGCTGATTACACTAGCTAAGAGGCTTAAACAGGAAGGATATAGGAAAAAAGGAAATAGCAGAACAAGGGAAATGCAGTACAAATCAGCAGTATGGGATTCTGCAACCCACAATGGGCCATTGAAAGCACTCAATAATACAGCTGGCAGGTGGCTGCATAGCTGAAAATGGGAGGAGATGTAAAAAAAAGAAATAAAGGGCAACAGCACACTAAAGGAGAAATTAAGTGGAAATCACTAATATGAGACTCTTGCAACTCACAATGGGCCATGTAAAGCACACAATAATACAGTTGGCAGGTGGCTGCATAGCTGAAAATGGGAGGAGATGTAAAAAAAAAGAAATAAAGGGCAACAGCACAATAAAGGAGAAGTGAAGTAGAAATCACTAATATGGGACTCTTGCAACTCACAATGGGCCATGCAAAGCACACAATAATACAGCTGGCAGGTGGCTAAATAGCTGAAAATGGGAGGAGATTTAATTAAAAAATAATTAAAAAAGGGCAACAACAGAATAAAGGTAATCATGAACAAATTACCACTAATGCCTCTAACATCTAACACTCACAGTGACCAAAGCAAAGCCTTGAATAATATAGGTGGCAGCTGGAATGTATCATAATCAGCCAATCATACAGGCAGCATCTGCAGCACAAAAGTATAACGTATGAAACACCTTACAATCTGGCTTTTCCCATAAACTCTGCACCACTGGTGCATACATGTGGGGGAATTTTAACTGGAAAAATGTTAGGGGCTGCCATTTCTTTAATCCATCAGTGTGTGCTAGAGGCTGACGGTGGAGAGGAGGATAATGCTGACAACCTCCACAGACCAAGGAGGAGGAGAAGAGTGTTCAGACTCAGAGTAACCTACCAAGAGCTACATGATCTAGAGATAGTAGAGCACTACAGGGTGGATAGAGACATACTCCAGCAAATCACTGAGTTGTGCCGGCCTCAGCTCAGGGCTAGAACCAACAGAGGGGAACCCATCGCAGTGGATACTAAAGTATGTGTAGCCTTAAGAATTCTAGCTACAGGTACTTTCCAAAGACCTACTGGGGACATCATGGGGGTCTCACAGGCATCTGCATCCAGGATACTCCACCAGTTCCTGGATGCCATGCTGCTACATGCCAGTGAGCACATTTACTCCCCCAACACCTGCGAGGAGAGGACCAGCAATATGCGGATGTGCAGGATGGGTGTACAGAAGGTCCATAGCTGTCTATTTCTTATACAGCAACAGCTGTGCATTTGTACAGAATTTGGAAGTGAATTTGGACACTCAAATCCCAGAGAGAGGGGTGAGGAGAACAGAAATATGTTGTCAAACCTGCTAAGCATAGCTGAGCATTGCTAACCATTGCCACAGTTCATTCTCATAATATACCACACTAACGACTTAATTTAGTAAGTTCATAGGTTCATAGGTTCATACTAGGCTATCTGCCCTAGGGCATTTATAAGCCTATCCAGAGTGTGTTTGGCTTTCGCCACCCATTTTAAATGAATTTTGCTATGCCCTTTGTCGAGGTTAGTATACTGTGCCTCTGTCTAACAGTGACACAGAAGTGATACCCGGGGTAAACCTACTATCTCCCATCCACTCATCAAAATTCCTCTTGAAGAGAGTCAATGAGGGACTCTGCCTGGGATTTTATTCCAGAGTGAAGGGAGCCTCTGGGTTATGAATCTGTCCCTCCAGCATGTCCTATGTATATGATTTCCATTACATGACATGGCTGTATGTGCTTTCATTACAGTAGCAAGGGGTGTAACTATACCGTATGGGACACATGTATACATGGGTGTTTTCACATGTTATATGCACTCACACATCAATTTTACACCAGCTACACTACCCTAGGTGACAAAAATAACTTATCATATATTTTAATATGAACATATCACTTTTAACACTGCTTTCCCATGTAAATTTGGATTGCCTGTTGTATTACTCGAAACGTGTATGCGTGCATGCAAAGCTGGGATTCTGACCACTACACTATCTTGGTTTGGGGATTTGAGCTGTATATTTTTATTTATCACCTATTGGATATTAATATTACATTACTATATTAAATGGTGAGTATTGAGGTTTTTGGCCATGTCATTGAGGACTGCTGTCATAACATTATGGCATACATTTCAGTTTCAGACTTGTATCATTCTGAACATTAATGCTAATGCATAACCTGTTTTCTATCAAATTTCTCTCTGTCCTCTGTGCAGATGGGATGACACTGGTGCTCGGGCTGTGGTTGATTACACTGCAGAACGGGTCTGAGAGCCCATGCCTGTGTTCATGATGGATGTAGCTAGGAATGGTGTCAGGCCTATGGAGATCTCTATATGTTGCCTTTGAGAGGGCATTACAGACCTGCTTCCTGATCATGGGGGGGGGGGGGGGCGGGGGGCAGTTGCTGTACATGCACATGTGTAGCTATAAGGGGACAGGGGGTGATGTTTACACTTCACCTGTCTGCAGCTGGTTGCCTATATCCATGGCATATGTGTACGTGGTGTTATTGACCTCCACTACAGAGCAGATATGTGTGTTGCCTCTGGAATTGCAGGCACACATCTGGAAGGCCTAGTGATTGGCCTTTCATGGATGTCTCCAGTTTGCAGTCAAAGACAGCCTTAGGGTACATCACCTGTGACCTTATTTGCTTGTACAGAACAAGGTGACATGGCTTCCAGTGAGGCACCTGTTCCTTTTTGGCCCATCCTGTAAATATTTCCACCTATGATGGCAGTTGTGTATTGCTGCTGTCCACCACAGGGGTTCAGCCTACCTTGAGAGGGTTGATGTCCTGTCAGGTATTGCTGAGTTCATAAAGCTATGTAGGTGCCCACACAGTATTGTGGTTTGAACCTGGATATTGCTGCTAGCTCCAACATATGGGGTGCCTTTCATGTGGGCCTTGCCCATTTTCCTTGCTTGTGCGGGGACATTATGGAGGTGTGGGAGCTACAGCTTCACAGACAGTAGGTGGAAATACCTCACAGGACAGGACATGTAGAAACAGCCCAACAACATGGGGGAGAAAGCTCCAGAATTGGGAACAGACTGTATGTCATTAGTGCTGTTATACACATGGAGGGTTGCTAGATTGACATGGTTCGTCTGGACATGTATTTACTGGGTGACTTGACATCTGACAGCGCTATGCCTCTGACATACCTCTCAACTGGAATGTTGTCCACAGACTGGCCAGATGTTTGCCTGTTATGCTTGGTCTGTTACTCGAACAACCTCTGTTTTTGTGGGGTTGGTAGGATAATGTGAGGATTGTAGTCAGTAACTGTTGACATCCATTGATGCTCCAGACATCATATCCTTCAGGGATGTTATGTTACAACAACACATATAACACCAGCTAATGTTTCAGTATGTAACACCATTATGTGTGATATGTCCTTCTTTCCAGCCCCCTGTCCCACAAGTACATCATGCATTGTCCAGATGTCCTGCACTATGAGGTGCAGAGGTATGGAATATCATTAATTACTAACTGCACTCCAGTTATCATGCCAATAACCTGGCAGACTCCTGGTCGTGGTATGCAGTGGTGGCCAGGATTATGGTTTCACACCCTTGTAATTCTGTTAAAATCTGTACATATGACAGTTATGTCTGTCTGGCTATTGTGAACAGACTGCCAAGATTGTGTAGCAGTGTTGTGTGTAGATGTTTGTTGGGCTGGGTAGGGAGAGTAGCAGATGTGAGTGCCATACATCCTTTACCTAGCTGACTCTGCATGCTGCTACAGCTGCTGGTGGTCTATCATGACTGTATGCTTGTAGGAGCTGACTGTGAAATGTCCTGTAACACCCAAGGATTCCCAGTACACTGTGAATTGGGCCAGTATATGTTGGTGTAGTGTGTGACTGGCAATCAGGATATGTTTTTTCAGACAGATATTCTACTCTAGATTTCATTTTGGGTACTGGTATGTTGCTGTGACTGTGGTGCAAATGTTTTTGGGTGGACATTTTTGCACCACTCTCTGCTTTTCACCATGGATCCATCCCTGTAGTGCATGCTACATTTGACTATACATGGGTAACTGCGCAGAGATGATGAGGGGGAGTGTTATTTTGATCTTACTGCACTTCATAAGGTGCTGGTTGACATGTTTGGGAGCTGTCGGGATTTCCATTTTGTTACATCACTATGGTCATACCTTTACACTGTCCAGAGGCCTAGTCACTGTCCAGATGCGTGGCTCATATGTTTGGTCTGTTCCCCAGACAGTTGTTGTCCTTGGCTAATCGGTAGGATACTCTGGGGAATGCAGTCAGTAAATGCTAACATCAATTGGTGTTACTGACTTCATATCCCTCAGAAAAGATATGTTACAACAAAGCTGGTAACACCAGTAACTGTACATTTATAACAGCAATATGTCCAATATACCCCTGTGTTTGGGCCTCTGTCCCCCAATTATGTCAGGCATTGTCCAGATGTCATGCACTAAGAGGTTCAGAGGTATGTAGTATCATTATTTATTGCATTCATTTCTGCTACCATCCCAGTGATGTAATAGACCCCCAGACATGTAACAAGGAAGCGGCCATAGATATGAGTCCTGTGCCTATACATTCTGTGAGAAACTGTACATTTGAGAGGTCTGTGTATATCTCCCCATTGTTAAAAGACTGTTAGGACTGTGTAACAGTGTAGTGTGTACATGTTATTTGGGGTGTTTAGAGAGGTGATACATGTGAGTGTAATGGGTCCTTTCTATCTGACTGTGCATGCTGCTCCAGTTTCTGGTTCCCTATCACCTGTATATGTTTGTACATGCAGACTGTGACATGTCCCGTAACACCTCATGATTCCCACTGCACTGTGACTTGGGGCAGTATATGTAGGGGTAATGTATGAGTGGCAAATGGGATTTTGTTGCTCACACAGTCATTATACTGTAGTGTTCAGATTGCTTACTGGTATATTGCTGTGACTGTGGTGCAGTTGTTTGGGGGTATGCACTTTCACACCAGTGTCTGTTTTCCACTAGTGTTACATCCCTGTAGTGCCTGTTATATTTGCTAATGCATGTGTACAGCTCCAGAGCTGGACTTAGGTAGTGATATGTCAGTCTGATTGTAGTTTGGACATTGCTGGGTAGCTCAGTGTAGTTTCCCTACTATTGTGTTATGTCCACATATTTGTAGGATGTCCAGTTGTCTGGCCGATATCTTTGGTCTGGTCCCCATAACTGTTGTGTATTCCTAACACATCAGTGGGATGATGTGGGGATTGAGGTCACTAACTAATGAGAATCAATTGAGTCCTGGAATTGTGATATTTTAGTCGATATATGTTAGGACATACAGTGTTACTACATCAACTTTCTCAGCTTATCTACTGACGTATTTTGGATATGTCCATATTTTCATGCCTTTGTCCCCCCCACTTTGTCAGGCTTGGTCCAGATTCATTGCACTAAGGGGTTCTGAGCATATCGCTCCACTGGCAGGATTTTCACAGAATGTCCGGATATTTGGCCCATACTTTTGTTCAGTTCCACAATTTATTTGCATTTGTCTGGTAAATCACGGTGATAATCCAAAGATTTATGTCAGTAAATAACGATATAACATTTCAGTTTCCATCCTCATATCCTTCAGTAATTGTCTGCTGAAACGCACCCTGTTGCTGTAGCAAATGTCGTCATTTGTAACAGCAATATTTGAAACATGTCCCTATATGTGGCCCATTCCCCCACACCTTTTACAGCCTTTGTACAGGTTTCTTGTACTAACAAATTGAGAGGGATGGTTCTGAGGTATAACTGCACTGCATGCTATATACATACACATATATATATATATTTTTTTCCCCTATATATGTATATCTATATTATGGCACTACTTTGTCATATATATGTTTCATCAGACATATATATATATATATATATATATATATATATATATATATATATATATATATATATATATATATATATATTCATACATACATATATATGTGTATATGTCTATATACAACACATGAATGGTTCCACAAAGCTTTCTCCCTAATGTTGTAAGCGTCTATTGCATGATATGTTCGAAAAAGCAACATTAATTCTTACAGTCCATTCCTCTGTCTATAGTGCTTGGGGTCATGAGTTCATTACTTGGGACTGCTGTTTTTTCATTAATGTTAAATGACCAGAATGCATGATATGTTTGTTAAAGTATTACAGATTCTCACAGCTCAGATGGCGTAGTGGTATTTTGCTATGATTGTAGAGGACAGCATCTCAGGTTCAAGACTTGGCAGAGCTGACTATTTCGTTGCTGGGCAGAACAAGGTCTAATGAATACAGAGTAATTAAGGCACATTTAAGCACATTATACTTATCATTTTATATTATAAAATAATATTTATATACATATTATAATTTTACGTTTACCTTCCATGACATCCCCCTATGTGTTTTCATTAAATTATATTCTTGTGCGACTATACTGTATGGGGCACTTGTGTTTATATGGGGGTTTTACATCTTTTCTACACTGACATCTCACTTTTGGAACTGCTACACTACCCTGGTTGACAAAAAAAAGTTGCTACATAATTTAAGTTTGCTAAAATAATTTTAACACTACTTTCACATAGGAAAATACGTTTCCTATCTTGGGACTCAAACCGTGAACACCTGCTTGTAAATCCAAGATTCTAACCAGTATAGTATCTCAGGTTGGATATTTTACCTGTCTATTTGCATTTAGCTCCTATGGGATGTTTAAGCTATGCTAAGCGGATGGTCATAACGTGCACACCCACTTAGCTACACTTAGACATTCCTTAGGGTATTGAAAAAAAGTATATATTATTATTATATTTTTAGGTTATATGGGTGTCTATTGTGGTGTTCTGACAACTACTTGGGACTGCAATCATGAACTACTAGCATTGATTTGGCTTTCAGGCTTCTATCCTTCAGGGACTCCTGCTAATACACATCCTGTTATTTATCAACTTTCTAATTGTGTGAGGGCAATTTTTCAGGCGTGTCCCTAATGTAGTATTTATTCCCTCCCATCATTTGTGCCTTTGTTAACATGCACTGATGTGAGGGAATATTGCCATACATTTACTTTCAGACTTCTACACTTACGTGATTCATGCTGATGCATGACCTGTTCTCTATCAACTTTCTATGTTTGTGGGGCTATACTTGTGCTTTTTCACTTTTGGGGGATTTATCCCTCATTACGTGTGCATTTGCACACATTTCCTGCATTAACATGTTGCAAAAGTGTCATACGGCACTTTAGCAATGCAGGAGGTGTATCACAAAACCTGTCACACACCCCATGCATTACTTTCTTGTTGCCGATTTTTATTTCAGTGTCTGCGATCACTGCGGACACTGAAATGGTCAATTTTTTTTTTTCATTTCAGAGTCCAAGTTCACTGAAATACTGGCATAATATTAGAGCAAAGCTCTAATATTATGCCAGTTTGGCTTAGAAAGTGTCGTACGGCACTTTCTGAGTGCAGGGGTTGTGTTTGTCCATGCACTACTTGGACACACTCCTGCACTCGTTCACGGTTCATATCCATGTAAATTAAACAGCAGCATGCCTTCATGAATATGCAAGGTGCACTGCTGTTCTAAATGGACACAAACCACTCCGTGCAAGAATTGTCTTACTCTTGCATAGCGTTTCTTGAATCTGGGGGTTGTACTTTTCTCTTGGTACAACAGAAGTGGATAGGCAGCCCAGACATACTTTAGTCACATTTATGACTTATAAGGTAGAGAACCAAACCCTGTTGTTGCTATAATGGTTGCAGAATTGGAGATAAGGGAGCATTTTTATAACAATTACAGTTCACATACTCAATGACAAAAATGAAATTCTTTATATCAGTGAATGGATGTGAACTTAAAAAAAAGTCTTGAATGGTCTGGTGACATGCAGACTGCACTTTCCAAGTGGATTTTAGATTTTTGCTGGGTTGCAGGAAGCACTGCAAGCTATTTGCAAATTTGGTTCTAAAAGACTGAAAGAATCTGAAGAATAAGCACAGGGTGCTGAGGGGGCATATGATATCGGAGAATAACACAGTGAAAAGTTGTAGCTTACTGCCTTAAACAAGCTGAAGATGCTTATGATCTATTCATCATGAGGACTTAATGACTTTTATGACAGAGACAGAAAGCCACACATGGTAATGACAAGCAAGTTGGGTGAAATACAAATAAACATATTTGACTCTGGTTGTTAATAATATGCAACTCTGTTGAATGTGAAAATTACTAATAATTTTCTTTGATATACTATTATTATTATGCATACAATGTTATATCAAGTGGAGAATATTTAGCATCCTGAAGGCAGTTGGATGAAGAGTAGTGAGGGACCGCCCATTCTCTGTAAGAGATAAGCTTGAATGAGGATGATTGCAAGCTAACATAGCTATACATTGAAAGGTTGGTATGGATAAAACAGAATGTGTGTTATGTGTGACACCCCTGCACTGGCCCAGTAATAAATGAGCCTCAGTCCTCACCACTGGCAACAGTGAGGGCAGGTACACAATGGGAAGATGACAAGTACACACATAGTAAAGCACAATTTCCCTTAAAAGCACACAGAGATCACAGTCAGTCTGGGGCTGGTTTCTCCCTCTTTCTCCAGATCCCCAATAAGACTCCTTACTGGCACAGCTATAGTGTTAAGATCTCAGCTGAGGAGTCAAGCCAAGACCTCAGGCACCCTCTCTGTCCAACCAGTGCTTTGTGTCCCTGCACAAGTTGCTCACACACACACACACACACACACACACACACGCACACACGCACACACACACGCACACGCACACACGCACACGCACACACGCACACACACACACACACACACACACACACACACACACACACACAAACACATTGAGATTTGATTTATATACAAACACACAGACACTCATGGGGAAGGCTGGCACAAGTTTACTAGCTACGCCCCCTTTTGCCCAGACTATAAGGTAGTTATCGCTGTCACCAACCTCTACTTATCAGCTACTTACAAAAGGTGGACAAGCATACTGTGTAATGTTACTATTATCCAAATGTAACTGTGGCCAAGACTAAGGCTATTTAGGAGTGGCCTGTACATTATCACCAAATACATATGCAAGCTTAAATATCTCTAAATAAACCAGCCACAATTAAAAGGTTTAAATATATTTAATAATAATAAAAGAACAAGACAATACTCAAGCAACACAGTTACTTCAGAGTTCAGAATCACAGGAAATATTTTAAAACAACATTACAGGATAGTCTCAAATAAATACAGAAAACATCTAAACTAACCTTTACCATATTCCTATATATATCTAAAAGATACTATGCCCTAAGTCTTACTTACAGACTACACGCAGGCAGAAGTGCTGAATGGATGTTTCTAGGTCAAAAACAAAATACAAAATGCACGGCCTTTCTCTGAGAGATTCCTTAAATTACTATCAAACATTACTGCTGGGTCAGCTTGGATGACATCACTTTTTGTCACCTGCCTTCAATTCCCAGGCTAACAGATACTAGCAGAATTTTTAACATTTTTGTGTGAGAAGTACATATCTGTCAGATGTGCAGCTGCTAGGAAGTCACAGAGCAATATAACACTTTACATTTTAAACATAGTAAATACTTCTCTCCAAGACAATATAAATACTTCTAGCTCCAGACATCCTGTCTTCTTGCTGCTTTAACTAACTTTTATAGCATATCGTAAAGCAGTTAATTTCAACTAATTTTCTTGAAGTTTTGTACGTTAATTTTCTATGTTGCAGCAAGGTATGCTGTGGTTACATTCTTGAAGATCAGTACACAACATACAGTTCTGTATAAATCATAGCAATATTCACAAATGACATACAATTATTTACAAAATTCCAGCTAGCTGGGCTAGCAGCATCACATTATGTACATAAAAGAGTTGTAAAGTAAAGCACAAAAATAAAGGTGATGATATTACAGGTGGGTCAATAGGGGGGGGGGTATCTCATCTCCTATTAACAGAAGCAGTTGATACATGCATGTCAGAGACTTCAAGTTAAACCAGTCAGATACTGACAAATTTGTGTGGATAAAAAGGTGTGGTCTGTGTATATAAATGACTCAATGAGTAAAGCATCTGTAAACAACAGATTATATGATACAAAGCTTGGCATGGGTTGACGGAGATATCAGTTACTAAACCAAGCTATGGTTTCATTGTGATCAAGAGTGGATAATATGAACACTGTGCCATCAAAATATAATATAATAATGGTAGAACACAGAAGCAGATCTCAGATGAATGGAGCCATAATTAGAGTAATGGATCAGGGCCCTCCCCTGAAGCCAGGGTGCACCCTACACTCAGCCAGGACCCCCTCCCAACAACCAATCTAGTGTCCTATTACTTGGCTATTTCTCCCCAGTTACTATAAATCCTGTTCAAGCCTGTTAGTGTGCATACTATTTTTAAAATTTTTATTTTAAACACTGATAGTCATTTGTTAAACAAAACAATACAGTCTCACAATAAAAACAGACTTAGCATGAGCAACAGTAAATTTTTCTGCCCTTGAAACTCACATTCATTGAAACTGCATTGAAACCCACATTCATATTAAATGTATCTGGCCAGGAGCAGATTAACTGTACTTTTGGGCTATTTTCAAACCATGGGCCACCTGCACACATTTTAGGCCCACCCATACGTGCATGTGTTTGTAATTCACCTTCTTCCTGATTGCATTAAATTAGATTCCTTGTTTAATGCAGCACCACTTTAGATGGTGTTTTAAATTTGTAGTTTTTAACATTTTTCCAATAAGCACTAAAACAAAACATATGAACCAATAATGACACAACTACCCATTTCAGAATATTTAAACCATAAAAGCAACTCAGACTGCTGTCATTATAATACATTAGCATCGGCCAATATGTATAATATCTGCTGAAGTAAAACTCATCTGATTAATTCCACATTAAAGAGAATCATAACTGATGAAGAGGCTGCTACTGTCAAACAACTTTGTATTTCAATGCTTCATCTACAAATTCAGTGTTTGCTACCATGGAAGAATAAATTGCCTACATTACATTAAAAATGGTGGCATGTCTACAATCAATCTACATGACGTGGGAAGAGAACCCACAGCCTTCTGCAGCAAAAACAATGTGCTACCTGTTGCCCGACTGACACTGAGCAATACAACTTTGAAACTCTACAACTGACATTGTAATCCTCGGAGATTTACAAAAGGAAAAAATGAAAGAAAATTAAAGGAGGCCCATCAACTGGTATGGAGGTTTAAGGCAATTGCTTGCCAATAACTAAGATAAGAGTTTAA
>NC_056746.1:1260761622-1260799122 GCF_019279795.1 Protopterus annectens
AAATGGTCTTAACTGGCCTTTTTGTTAATTTCCTTTATACTTGTCAGTTGCAAATCTTTCCATACTATTATTGCTATGACACACACACCTCCATGCATACACAACAGACAAATACACACACACACACACACACACACACACACACACACACACACACACACACACACACACAAACAACCTCAGACAAACACCACACTCACAAAGACACACTCACATGAACACACAGACACACACACAAACAACCAAAGACAAACACACACACTCATATGCACACACACTGACACACACTCACATGCACACACACACACACACACATATGCGTGCGCACACACGCACTCACATGCACACACACATGCACACACTCACATGCAAAACAACTTCAAACACACACACTCACACGCACACACAAGTACAGTACTGTTTCCCTGATTTTAACAAATCTGATCTCACTGAATACACTTATTATTCGTTACACTCATTTAGCAAAAATAACCTACATACCAACAAACAGTTCCACAAAAGACTTACTGAAATGTGTCACTGCCCATGTAGTTGTCAACACTGGGCTTACACCTAACAATTGACATGGCCACCTTAATGTATGCCGACAAGCTGTTCCAAGGATTACTTAGCCTGCAATGACACTACTGTCTTGTGTCACAGGAATGGTCAGGTAATATTTGAAACTTAACATTTTACCTCAGGTGAGCAAAATGTGGATCCGACAGCAAACTTAGTAGCACGGCACTGGTGAAAGCTTTGTGTAGCAGAATTTAATAACCACTTTGTTTCCTACACCTTAAAGAAATCTGATTCAAATGCTTAAGTCTTTCAACAGAAATGATGTCTCTAGGAAATGAAATCATTGTCCGAATTCCACTCTTTCAAAATGTTTCTAAATAAACTTCACATTTAGGGAAAATATTTCAGTTTGCTTCATACAATGCTGTTAAAAACAGTCACCAGGATCAATGTACATTGAAGCATGAAGTACCTTACAATATTTCAAGAAAGTTTAGAGGTAAATTAATCAATGTGATCAACATATGGGCTAAAGTTTAACCTAATATCAATAACGGCACAGCATAGCATCTAGATCTTTATATGCTTTTCTAGACAGAATTACATAATTTTCTAAAATATAAGAGGATAGATATCTAACATTACCAAAACTAACATTTTTTTCAAATTGATGGAACTTCTATGTATTTTGACCACCTGAAGTATTTGCAGTAACTCACTGCACTATTTCTACAGCTGAATCTTGAGTTATGCATAATAGCTTAGAGTGTCAACAGCATATTTCATTACTTAGATGTCACTAGAAATGGTCAAGTCTATTGCATATAACACTGATAACAGAGGACCAGCTGGACACCTTACTGTATATTTTAATGTATTTACACTTTGTTTTGCTTAACTACCCTCCAATCCAGTTACATATGTAATGATTTATCCCCAAATTAGCTATTATTTCTAGTAATTTATCATAAATAACTCTCTAAAAAGCTTTACTGAAGAACAAATATACTTTGTCAGTTTGCAAATCTACATCCAAATTTGCTACAAGGTCACCAATAAATTAAAGAAAAGACGGGTCTATATTACATCACCGAATGCTTAAAAAAGCGAACAGTGATTAATCATCGACCCTATGTAAGCGAAAGCTTACAATGTACAATGTCGAACTGTCAGAGCAGCGATTTTTTTTCCAAGGGAAAAAAATCTCTGTTCCAACAAAAAAAAAAAAAAACACTTTAAACATTACATTAAGTGGGGGGGCTTTGCCCCCACACCCCCCAGTGTGGAGGGCTGTGCTCCCCACACCCCTCTACTTAAATATACCAACTCCGAGATCGTACTACAGTGCCGAAAAATGGCAAAATACTGAAGCAGCCAAGCGAATTCTTTCCCAGGGAAAGAATTAGCTTAAAAGCCGCTTCGATATTTTGCCTTTTTAGTCTTTTCAGTTCGACCAAGACGCATTTGAAAGAATGCGTATTTGGTCTTGTAATAAGAACCCGAAAAGACAATGCATCTGAGGAGTTGTCAGAATCAGTACAATGAATGGTGTCACATACCTTGATCTTAACCAGATTTTACATCTGGAAATCATCTGAGTATCATTTAATTTACTTAAATCACTAGATAAATGTACTGGTATATAATGTGCTATATTATAGTTTCCCCTTTTATTTTGCATGATGTAACAAGGATTGCATACTTTCATTCAAAACAGACAAAGGAATCAGATAACTTTTTTAAAGAGATATAGGATATCTTTCCCGGCAAGATTTTATAATACTGGGATTCTTGTTTTTTTTTTTCTGTTTTAAGAGATATAGTACGAGTTCATCTTTTCAAAATTTTCAGGAGGGATTTGGAGGTAAATGGGGTGCTCCAGTCAATGGTAATGAAAGCTGTTCACAATGAATTCTGAACAACAGTTTTCACTGTTACTAAAGACATTTTTCTGTTTTAAGAGATATAGTACGAGTTCATCTTTTCAAAATTTTCAGGAGGGATTTGGAGGTAAATGGGGTGCTCCAGTCAATGGTAATGAAAGCTGTTCACAATGAATTCTGAACAACAGTTTTCACTGTTACTAAAGACATTTTGAAATGCTGAGGGAATCTTATCTACTTCAAACACTAAATCTCCACTTACCTCTAAAAATACAGTGCCCTTGGAGCTAAACTCCCTACCCTTCCTAATATAGTTAAAGACTTCTTGTTGGCCTTTTGCTGTTATAAAAACTAGTGTTTGTTATACCACAGCTACTGATGTTATTTTAGTTATTTTAAATCTATGCAGCAATAGACAATGATGATGGATTTCATACTAAAGGGTTTTGGATAAACATTATTCTTTTTCATATTTAGAGTTTTTATGTTTTTTTTGGCAATATTTTTTTCTGCCAGTTATCCTTTTAACTTTGTATAACTTTATACTGGACTGAAGTAGGAACATTAGCTAGCCTAATCACACAGAAATGTAGTCCTATTCCCTAATATGCCACTAATAATATACCATTTATCTAACACATTTCTTATTTATTTTGTGTGTGCTGAAAGTCGCAGACCCATTAAAGCAGTTTAGGTCATATGAAGCTGAGAATGGTCACTAGGCAATAAAGAGGATATGGCTTTAATCTGTATGTTTTTTTCTTCATTGTATAAGAAAGCAGGGTCCAGCGTATTTGACCCCTTTACTGGAAAAGAGGCATACTGAGTGAGAAAAAACATTGCTCATCAGTTTTAGTCATGAATAAAAACCTCCTTGAAAAACAGCAACCCCTCTGCCTTGGCTGACCTTATGTAGGATAAAGTCACTCAACAGAAGCAGTTCCTTGTTTGATGTCTGCTGTACATGAAATTAAATACACTCTCTATGTCAGTAGACAAAGCATTCATAAATGTATAAATCAAGACACTCTTCAGAAGTGCTGTCGCTTTCCACACCAGTGCTGTAAGTCAGTTAGAAATATTATATTATCCACCATACACTCTTAAGTTACTAGAATGTTCCAGCATTCTTTAATAAACTGTGCCATATCAACACCAATATGATCTCTCTAGAGACTGACAAGAGTGGAAGAACCATCAATACTTGTGCCTGTCCAATTATCATACGTTAATCACAGCCCCAATGTCATTACCACAATGCCCAAACATAATTTCACACTCCTCTTTCTGCTTGTTATGGCTTTTGATATTTGTACAGAAACAATTTGCAATCATGATTTTTTTTCAGCCATGACATTATCAGTCTATAAAATCCTGCTTTATAGAAGCTATTTGTAATCTTAGTATGTTTGCTAATATTTTGGGCTATATCTCATTAAGATGAATGGAAGGGAATCTTTTATACAGCCATACTTTGTTAAAAAAGAATCACCACAGTCCATATAACTGACCTCAGAAAATGTCCTTAAATATGCATTTTGAATGTAATGGCTGGTCAAAAAGTACTGCAAAGATGGATGCCACCATTAAATTGTTAGTGTTTTACCTTGTTGCTGTCAAAGTGTTAAATGATATGCACATGCCATGTTACTGTTTAGCATCATTCACCACAGTCTGCAGTTAATGATTATTTCTAAGTTTGAAAATATTAAAGTATTGCCCCTAGAACCAAACTCCCCAGCACTGCACATGCTGTGTCACAGCACCTCTCATTACTGCTAGAACCAAACTCCCCAGCACTGCACATGCTCTGTCACAGCACCTCTCATTACCCCTAGAATCAAACTCCCCAGCACTGCACATGCTGTGCCACAGCACCTCTCATTACTGCTAGAACCAAACTCCCCAGCACTGCAAATGCTCTGTCACAACACCTCTCATTACTGCTAGAACCAAACTCCCCAGTACTGCACATGCTCTGTCACAGCACCTCTCATTACTGCTAGAACCAAACTCTCCAGCACTGCACATGCTCTGTCACATCAACTCTCATTACCCCTAGAACCAACCTCCCCAGCACTGCACATGCTCTGTCACAGCACCTCTCATTACTGCTAAAACCAAACTCCACAGCACTGCACATGCTCTGTCGCAGCACCTCTCATTACCCCTAGAATCAAACTCCCCAGCACTGCACATGCTGTGTCACAGCACCTCTCATTACTGCTAGAATCAAACTCCCCAGCACTGCACATGCTCTGTAACAGCACCTCTCATTACCCCTAGAATCAAACTCCCCAGCACTGCACATGCTGTGTCACAGCACCTCTCATTACTGCTAGAACCAAACTCCCCAGCACTGCACATGCTCTGTCACAGCACCTCTCATTACCCCTAGAATCAAACTCCCCAGCACTGCACATGCTGTGTCACAGCACCTCTCATTACTGCTAGAACCAAACTCCCCAGCACTGCACATGCTCTGTCACAGCACCTCTCATTACCCCTAGAATCAAACTCCCCAGCACTGCACATGCTGTGTCACAGCACCTCTCATTACTGCTAGAACCAAACTCCCCAGCACTGCACATGCTCTGTCACAGCACCTCTCATTACTACTAGAACCAAACTCCCCAGCACTGCACATGCTCTGTCACATCAACTCTCATTACCCCAAACCAACCTCCCCAGCACTGCACATGCTTCTTCCCCTCAGGCAGCTATACTGTGACAAGCTCTCTCTGTCAACATTAAGAAGATTAAGACTTATTCCAAATTCAGAATGGAACTCAAAAAACACTTCTTCATCCAAGCCAAATGCTCCTGCTTCAACACAGGACATATTATCTAACACACTGCCCCTGTCTCCTTTCCAAGTCTCTTCTCCTCCCCCCTCAAGATTTACTAAAGATTGACCCGCTTTAAAAACTGTCTATATTGTACATTACAGTCTGCTTAATTGTACATTGCACTGTGTTTGCTCACTAGAATGCATATGTGCATTTTTTATGTAATTAATCTAAACTACCTTGTTATCTCTTACATTTTTGTATTTTATGCTTGTGAAATGTTTTGTATTTCACCCAGGTTGGGCCTGAAATTGGTCAATATTGATCAGTGTACTACCCTGGTAAGCAAATATAAATAAATAAATTAGCTACATCAGCAAAGCCTTGAAGCAAGTTACAGGCACCATTATTTTGTGCCCGCTTGTTAGGTAAAATATAAAACCTGGATTTCATGAAAAGAAGAGATTTGCAGTACAGTGTTCATTCTGAATGGGCAGTGTTTTTCCATCCCTTTTAAAGTGCATGCATTTTTTTTAAATAATAATCTGTCAGTTTGGTGTATATTTCTCATTTTAATCATTTCTAATGTCTGAAACAAGTTTGTTTGCACTATATTGCTATGGTTTACTTTCTACATCTTTGTTTTTATCCTCACCAGAGCTGAAAAGAAAATCAAAGTGATATTACGATAGTATTTCCTTGTCAGCATCATTATGTAAGGGAATGCTGGTAAGGTCACATTTAATCACCAGCTCAGTATTTCCAAACTTGTCATGTGAATTGACTAAAACTGAATCTGAATATGAGGTATAATTAGTTTATTGTTTGCCTTTTGCCATTGAGCAATACCTCAGGCTTGGATAACTGGAGCTAACCCAAATATGCTTGTTAGTATTTTCACATACATTAGCACCCTAAGAAACACCAACTATAGTTCAAAACTACCACTAACACAAGTTTATACCTGTGAAAGTAAATAAATAAAAAAGTCAAATGTAGGATAAACACTTTCATTTTATTTAACTCATAAAACTTCCTCAGATTAGTTTTTACAATGAACAACACAGTTTAAATACTAATTGTAGTTAAATCACATGAAAGCCAAGCCTCCAACAAACCATCCATGACATAAAGAAACATAACCCAAAACAGTAAAATAATAAAAACATAGGTTACAGACCCAACTTTTAAAATATATACTATTATCTTTCCAATGCTTTCACTTTTAAATGGCAACTAATGAAAATTTGATATTTTAAACCAGGCCACATACTGGCATTTAGTGTAAGTTGCCAGTAAAGTTTGCACTTTTCTAACTTCAATGGCCAAGGTCCACCCCGATCACTTGTAGCAACCTTTTCAATAACCACAAATTTAAAAATATGTCCTGTATTTTTGCCAAGATGTTTGGCTAAAGCATGTCTCACGATTTTTCTTTATGTCATAAACGTGTTCGCAGACTGGATCTCTGACTCTGCATTCTGTTTTTCCAATATAATAAGCACAGCAGTGTTGGCAAATTGCAGTGTAAAACACCATTGGTGTAACAATAAGGAACATCTTGCATTTTAAAAGTAAAGTCGTTCATAGTTTCATAGGTGTGTTCTAGGCTAATGAAGCATAGCCCATAGAAGTGCCCTAGCATCGTGCCGCCCGACGTTAGTTCCCAGTGCCTCTATCAAGTACAGCCACTGCAGTGATCCCCAGGGTGAACTTTCTATTTCCCATCCACTCATCAAGCTTTCTCTTGAAGAGGGCCAGTGAGGTGCTCTGCTTGACATGTATGAGAAGTCTATTCCAGAGCATGGGCAGTCTCTGGGTTATGAACCTGTCCCTCCAGCATGTTCTGTTGATTGTGGTAATGAGGTTGAGGTCTCTGGAGCGTGTGGTGTGGAGGGATTTTAAATGTAGCATTTCTAACAGAGCTGGGTCAGACATGGCTTTGTAAGTCATGCAGAGATCACCTCTTAGTAGATGATATGAGACAGAGAATAGCTGGAGTTTTTTGAGTCTGTCCATGTAGGACATGTGTTTAAGGTCTAGGATCCTTTTTGTGAGGTACTTTTGTGGCCTTTCCAGCTATTGCAACTTGCATTGGTCTAGTGAGGTACATGCCAAATGGGGCATTATACTCAATGATTGGCCTAATGAGGGAAGAGTAGAGAGGGATGAAGACCTCTTTCTTCCTGGATGAAAACCCTTGGTAATGAGATGTGCCACATAGAAAGACTTTCTAACCACAGTGGTAATGTGGTGGTCGAAGGAGAGATTGCTGTCAACCTGTGTCCCCAGATCTCTTATAATGTCATCAGTGTTCAGGGGGCTCCCATCAATGTGGTAATTAGTGGGAACTGAGTTTTTCCAAAGGGGATGTGATGCATTTTTTTGGCATTAAGCTTAAGGCCATGGTTTCGACACCAGTCATTGGTCTCAGTGAGGCCTTTGTGTAGGATGTCTACATCACTTGGGGAGTAAATAATGGCTCCCAGCTTGCAGTCGTCTGCGAACTTGGTCAGCTAGAGTCCCTCCATGTTGGCCTGGATGTCTGAGAAGTAGATGCCAACAGGAAAGGACCCAGGATCAATCCCTGTGGGAATCCACTCGTGACTGGTTGGCAGTCTGACTTGGAGTCTGCTACTTTCACACTGTGGGTTCTATCTGTGGGCCAATTTGCAATCCACCTAGTGATATAGGGGTTGATGCCTAGTTTGGTGAGTTTATCAAGAACTCCTGAGTGGGGAATGGTGTCAAAGGCTTTGGCCATATCAAGGTAGGCTGTATGAGCTGCCTTGCCCTCATCCACAGCTCTGGTGACTGACTCAGAGAAGTCAACCAGGTTGAGCAGGCATCATCTACCTTTCACAAAACCAAATTGCGTGGGATCTAGAGTTTGGAGCTTACCTATATCCTTGTTAATTAGGTTCATGATGATGCACTCCATAGCCTTACATATCAGACTCGTCAGGCTAATGAGGCGATAATTTCCAGAGTCTGTAGTCACTCCCCCTTTATGGAGAGGGATGACTGTAGCAGTGCGCCATTTTGTAGGGACAAACCCTGAGGTGAGGCTGTGATTGAATACGGCACACAGATGTGTTGCCAGTTCACTTTGTAGTTCATGTAGAACACAAGTAGGGATATTGTCAGGTCCCATGGAAGCTGTATTCTTGGCCTTGGATAATGCGGATTTAACCTGTGCTACAGTAATGCCAGGTGCCCGGCATTCTTCCAATATTGTGATTGGTCCTTGGGGAGGGGGATAAAGTTGGCACTGAATTTGTCAGCCAGTATGTTGGCAATATCTATTGGCTCAGTATAGGAGGTACCATTGTGTAGTAACTCAGAGCAAACCTGGGTATTGCCATGGGGATTCTTGACATAGCTATAGAAGACTTTGCGGTTGTTTTTAGTGTCTGCCCCAATTCTACCTTCATAGCTGGCTTTAGAGGTTTTGATGAGGGATCTCAACTTTTTGTTGAAACTAATAAGGGAGTTTTTCCAGTCTTGGAACTTCACCTTTTTCTGCAACAGTTTCCTCCTCCTGTTGTAGAGTTTATTAATGGCAGGGGACCGCCAGATTGGCTTCCTTTTTTTGGAGGAGAGCGTCTTGGTTCTGTTGGGTATGGCTAATTCCATGCATTTATGTACGTGTTCGTACAGTGCACTGGTGTATGATTCAGCAGTCATGCATCTATTTTCCATTGACATGGGTGTCGTGAAGTTTGCCACCTCTGTTTTTAGAAGCCTAAAGTTAGCTTTGGAGAAGTTTTTCATGGTGGATACCTTTGCGGTGGGTGTGGGTGAGATGTGGATTTCCATGGTGATTAATTTGTGGTCAGATCTAACCAGATAAGAACTGACTATTGGTGTAGAGCAATGGTTGCTCATGTTAGTAATAACCAGGTCAAGGATGTTGCTTCCTCTAGTGGGGGTAAGAATGAGCTAGTCCAGGGCATTAGAATTGATGAATTCCAGGAAGCGTTGGGCCAGTGTATTGGTGATTGAGTAGTTTTCTCAGTTGATGGAGGGGTAGTTGAAGCCACCTAGTATGAGAGTGTTGGGTTGGACCATAATAGTTTCCAGGGTGCTTAGGAACATGGAGTGGGAGTCTTGGGACATGGTTGAAGACCTGTAGAAGGCTACGACCTGAACTGCCAGCTTACCCAATGTTAGCTGTACCTGAAGTATCTCAGATGTGTTATGCTGGGCTACTAGTCTGGAGGTGTGCATATCCTTTATGATTATGATTTATTTTATGATTCATTATTGAGTACAATGCACCAATTGGAATGTACCTGGCTAGGCATCTCCAGCAGCTGGAGAGACCACAGAGATACCTCACTAAGAGGATTACTGGCCTCAAACAGTTGCCCTATGCAGCACGACTGAAAAAACTGAGGCTTTTCTCTGTTGCATACCGCCTTCTCAGAGGCGACCTCTAACATACAGAGCCATGACCAACCCAGAACTGTTGAACATGCTCCATCTTAGCAAAACAAAATCTACTCGAGCTACATGCTCTAGGGATATAAACCTCAGCACAACAATGAATAGAACATGCTGGAGGGATAGAGTCCCTTCGCAAAGACTTCCCTTGCTATGGAACAAGGTCCCGATCTACATAAGACAGAGCCCCTCACTATCACTCTTCAAGAGGAACCTTGACGAGTGGATGGGTAACAAAAAGTTCACACCAGTGATCATACCAACAGCTCTACTAGATAGGGGCCAAGGGTACTAGCTGCTAGATCAAGGGACTAGGGAACTAACCAAAGGGGTGGTGAATACCGCACAACGTGGCTGGGCTAATATATGCCTTCCAGCAGATAGCCCAGTACCTACCTATGAACCTATGAATATGGAGGTACCACCACCTTTGGAGCTTTTGTCAATGTCCTGGGGTTGAAAGGTGTGGAATGAGTTATAGCCTGGTAGTGCAGGGGTGCTTTCTGCTGCTTTAAACCAGGTCTCTGTTACAGCACAAATGTTGGTGCTCTCCATTTTGAGGAGTGCTTCAAGCAAATGCATCTTGAGATTTAGACTTCTAGCATTGAGCAGCATGATCCTTAGATTACATTTATTTATAGCTGTTACGGTGGTGATTTGGTCATAGGAATATTGCCTAAAAAAGGCACTATAGGGGTGGCAAGAGCCTTAGCCAGTATCCAGAAACCCAGTTGTGACAGATGCAGGGCATCTCTGGCAACTCATTGAGGTCTGTCAATCATGTCATCCCAAGCAGGCAGATACTGGATCCCCTTAGAATGACACCAGAAACGTAGCCAATTGTTGAAGTCAATCATTTTCTGCTTGTACTGCGGTATGATTCTGGGCGATGTTAGGATGCTGCTCAGGGCTAGAGTCATACCTGCTTGGGCCACATAATCCGAGAGCTCCTCCATGTCTCTTTTCATGTAGTCCAGGGAGGTGCATCTCAGGTCATTCACACCCACATGGACAATGACAGAGTCCTACTTATACTTGTCGAGTGACCTGAGTGCGTGTGTTATGTGTCGGATTCTGGCACCTGATAGACAGCTGACTGTTGCTGTCTCCTTATTCAACCTAGTGAGTGGGACATCAGTGTGCCTCACTATCGAGTCACTTGTGATTAGTGTGTTGGACAAGTCGTTTTGCCTTAGGGGCTTAGGTTGAGGGGAACACTGTGTAGGTGAGCTGTGTTTTGTTATTTGTGCTGTGTTGTGGTGGTCGAGTGCATTTCTGCCTTAGATGCCTTTGCTCTTTGGGTAGATTTCTGTTGAGATCCTCCATGAAGGTGGGTGTGTGGTTTGTGTTTTTATGTGAGAGCTGTGATGGTGGGTCTTCTGGAGGGCTATGTGTTGCATGTGGTGTGGTGAAGGTGTTGACCTTCTCCTCTTGACTAGCTATTCCGGTCTTGGCTTGAGAGTGCATGGCTTCCAATTTGGATATATAAATGTATCTTTCACAAGTCTGACTGCTGAGAGATAAGAGAAGAGAGTTGTCTGTGTACATGAGGCAGTTGCTACACTGCCTCAAAATGCCCAAGTTCACCAGGTTAATAGGAGAAAGCACAGGGAACTGACCTTTAGACATGCCAGGAGGGGATGGTCATTATTACTAAATACTGGAGCTGTTTCCTTATATATTCCTTTTACAGGAAAAATGTCACTCAAGGTGTCTGCGTCTATACAGAACACTGACAAACACTTGAGGGGAAACTAATACACCGACCCTGATAATTTAAGGATGAAGTATTTAGGCAGATATTCTGAAGTTAGTAAGAAATCAAGCAGTACTTACTGAAGTAAAGAATTAGCTTGTCAAGAATGATGAAAACAGGGGAGTCGCATGAATGGCTACTGCCTGGCTACTACTAATGCTGGTCTCAGCACAACTTCACTCTGTTGGGATTCAGTGCTCCTTTGCTTCTTCTCCTACCAGAAGCAAAATGTTAGCACCAATCCCAAGAAGAGAAGCAGTCTTGTCCCAGATGATGCAAGGGTCTGCAGGCTTGCAGTCTTTTTCTGGTAGATGCCTCAAATAGCAACCAGACCAATCAGGTATGTTAAGCACAGACACTCACTCTCCAACCAGAAAAAGTCAGGAATCAATGCACTCTGCTCCTCCTCTCACCAGGATCAGAATATAAGCATGGATTTCAAGCTGTCATCTATAAAGCAGTTATTAAGCTTTTTGGTGATCAACAGTCTCCCGGAAATAATGTAACTGCACTCCTTCTCTCACCAGGAGAGAACAGAAGCACTAATCCCAAGATGACTACTGAGAGGCAGAATGTGGACTCTCCAGTAACTGGTGGTCTTGCAATAGATACTTAAAGTAAAATGAAAAAAATACTTTATCCTAAACACTGCAGTGTGCACTAGAGGAGTTAAATGTGAAAGTAGGTAACTTACGTTTTGCCTGTCTAAAAGTTAGGTTTTAGTGGAGAGTCACTATTTTTAAAACAGCAAGATAGATTGAAAGGGGGTGGTCATTTTTGTATTCTGGTACTATGGAATACAGTAGGATGGTCAAAATATTTAAATAGTTGAAGGGGAGTGATTTCACAAAATGATGATTTTGTGCTTACACCAGCCAGTAAAAGCAGAGAGGAAATGAGATATATGGTCAGATTAACAGAAGGGGCAGGTAACTAGAAAGACAGTGGTGTAGGGGGAGGAGATTTCCGTCTGACTCACAAGAGACAGAGCTGTGGTCTCTTTTCAAGTTTTAATATGCAGTTAAAAGCAGAATACAAGTAAAACACAGTGTAAAGAAAACAAATCACAGTATACAAAACAGAAAAAGGCAATAAAGTAATACAAAATACAACAAATAAAAAGCAAACTAACCTTTCCCTCACAGCAAACTGTAGCGGAATCTGAGTAAGCCTTTCCAGCAAAGCTCTGAAATGTTTTATTTTACCCATTAAATAGAAGGTTTAGTTCCTAGCTCCACCCCCTCTGTTCACAGATGATTAACCTTGACTGACCTGTTCTAATTTCTGTCTGACTCACAAGAGACAGAGCTATGGTCCCTTTTCAAATTTTAATATGCAGTTAAAAGCACAATACAAGTAAAACACAGTGTAAAGAAAACAAATCACAGTATACAAAATAGAAAAAAGGCAATAAAGTAATACAAAATACAACAAATAAAAAGCAAATTAACCTTTCAGCTCCTCGCATGGCATGATAAATCTACAAATTGAACAATGACCACATTTAGATATTTTAAAAACTTTTAGAATATTACTCATACGTCTTGAATCAAACCCTTCAATAATGGACTTCAGATTCTGACCCTTATTATAAACAATTAATGTTTTCCCCCATTTTTGCTGATATTTGCCTGTCATCCTTTAAGAGCGCCCAATTATTTTCTATAATGTGTTTTATAATAGGGCAGTCAGCACTGAAGCAAGTCACAAAAGAACTTCTGAAACTATTCTCTACACAATGTGAAACAATGTTACCACTTTGAACATTATTGTTGCAAAAACTAGTGTCTACAGAAATGGGTTCATATTACGTTATCGAATTGTTAAAAGTTCGAACGTCATATGGTCGAATCCATATGATCAAACTTTTAACAGTTCGAAAAGCTAAAAAAAAAATAAACAGAAAAAGCTACCTGACCATTTAAAGCAGAGGGGCAAACACCCCTGCACCCCCCACACCCTCTGCTCTTTAAATATACCAACTCTGAGATCACACTACAGTGCAGGAAAGGGCAATCTTCCCATTCCACACTGTATGGAGATCTCAGTTGAAACGTTCGAACTGTTAAAAGTTCAATCATATGGTGTTCGACCATATGACATTCGGACTTTTAACAATTCGATAACGTAATATACACCCTACAGAAACAACCTCATCCAAAATAACATCTGCCATAAACATGCTTGTATCTCCGTGTCCATTATTGAGAATAGGAAAGTAAAAGTTTCTTTCTCTTTTATTTATGACTTCATACATTAATCTGCTCACAAATGAATAAGGGTAATCCCAACCAAGAAACATTTTTTTTCACAGTATCACACTCCTCTAGAAAGTGTTCAAATGTTGAAACCATTCATGCAGCTTGGGCAATCTGACCTTTAATGACTGCATGTTTTTGTATTAGTGGGTGTGAACTAGTATAGTGCAAGTAGGTGTTTGAGAAAGTAAGTTCTCAGTAAATCTGTGTACAGAATTTTGTTACCCAAATATCCAGATATGCAATGTTAAGTACATTAAATTCATGAATAAACTTCAGAAAATTTGTTGTCTGGTTGATGCATCCCAAAAAATCTAGGATCTTGTCAATATTGTCATCCCAAACAATAAAAATGTTATCAAGGTAATGTGTATATAATTTACAAGACTTAATATACCCAAAATTAAACAAAAACTTTGTCTCCTATTGTGCCATTATGATGGTAGTGAACAGGCCACCACAGGCTGAATCCATAGCTACTCCTGTGATGTAAAAAGTACTTGTATTAAAAAATCAAAAAAATATTTTTTAAGACAGTGTCAAGTAATATTTCATAAGTGTTTATGCTGTCTTGTGAGATACCTTTTTCAAACAAGAATTCAGCAAACCATTGCAACTTGATGTTGTGGGTAAAAACAGTGTAAAGATCCTTGATATCAGTTGTTAAAAATATATAACTTTCTTCACATTCTAAGTTATTAATTTTGTCAAGGAAATTCCAAGAGTCCTTAAAAATCTGTGTTTGTAGTGAGACCAAGTGTTTCAATTTTTTTGCCAAGAAATTTTGCACAGGGTTGTGTAATAGAGGCCCTGGCATCAACAATTGGTCTTATAGGGGGCTGATGTATTCTTTTATGTATTTTTGGTATGCCGAAAATCGTGGGAGTTGTTGTGTTCAAAAAATTATACTCATCTAAGTTAATTTGATGATCAATGAACATATTTTTCAACACAATCTTAATATTTTGTAGGATATGTTTAGCTCATTTAAATACAGAGCATCATAGACATCATCAGATAACATATAAAACAGTCTCATAACATAATAATTTTAGTCCATGAAAACCAAACACCCCCCCCCCCTTATCCAGTTTCATGAATCTAATGTCATGTTTGCTCAATTCATTTAACAGATCTATTTCTTTTAGGTCTCAATTGTTTTGGGCCTTAAACTGTTTGTTGTTGTTATGTAAGGCATCATGAAGGTCAAGTTCACATATTTTCCCAAAACACAAGATGGTGGGGTGAATGTGTAGAGTAAATGTACTAGAAACCCTGAGTGTAGACATAGCATCAGATACATTGTCAAATAGTACATTAAAGTTTAGTTTTCTAGTATATTGCTTAAGGTCCATAAGGACATGTGCTAAGTTTGCATGTTTTAAAGGAACAAAAGTCATTCCACGTTCAAAAAGGTCACCACAATTGCTGTTGATAGGAAAAGATGAAAAATTGTATATCCTAAAATCACCTTTTCTATTTGTGGTGATTTTGTAACTGTTGGTGTCAATACGCTCATGGAACCACCTAGTTACAATTGGGGTTCCTGTACTTGCGATTCTGGCAATGTAAGGGAATGCTGGTAAGGTTACATTTAATCGCAAGGTCAGTATTTCCAAACTCGTCATGTGAATTGCCTAAAACTGAACCTGAATCTGAGGTATTATTAGTTTATTTTGTTTCCTTTTACCACTAAGCAATACCTCAGGCTTGGTTAACTGGAGATAACTCAAATATGTTTGTTAGCATTTTCTCCTCTTCTTTCTGCTGACTGAAGGCCATAACCTTTCTAATTTTTTACTCTTAATTTGTCAGACAAGCTTACAAACACCTTCAAGGATGCCCCCTCATCTAATGAACTGTAAGAATTCTAAATAGTGCATCATTAACTCTAATGGTATATACTTACATCAGATGTTCCCTACCTTCTGGAAGAAGCCACATTCTTCCTCTCCTCAAAGGAAGACATTCAACTGAGCTCTCAAACTACAGGCCCATAGCCATCCTCTGCCCCCTATAAAAAATACTCAAGAAATGTATCCATTCACAACTCTTACATTACCTCATATGAAAGGCAACATGTCTTCTACCCACACCACAGTACCTCTACTGCTTAACTTAGTTTCACCAATACAGTAAACACAAATAGAAATGAAAGAAACCTGGTTCTGCCATCTTCCTTGACTTATCCAGTGCCTTTGACATGGTCTCTCACTCCATTCTACTACACAAACTCTATAACATAGGACTAAACCCACTGTTATATCAAGGTTCTCTAGCTACCTCCAAAATAGAGCTGAAGCAGACAAGTGACAAACTGACATCTCATCCATCCTCCCTATCCTAGTCGGTGTGCCACAAGGGTCAATCTTGGGGCCCATTCTCATTAACATCTTCATCAATGACCCACAGGAAGCCTATAAAACTGCATCTGTAGTACAGTATGCAGATGAATCCACAGTTATCGGTATTGCAAAAACATCAACAAACTACAAGAACTTACCCAGGAGTCATTCTCCTCTATAGAAACCTGGCTGACATCTGCCCAGCTATTCCTAAACCCAAATAAATCCAAACTAATCCAAGCTACTCCCAAACAACTTGCAATCAACAAAACATCCTTCCTCATTTGACAAAACAAAAACTGAACTTGTCACACATACTAAATTACTGGGCATCTTTGTAGATGAGAACCTGAAATTTGATACATACATCCAAAATATAGTAAAAAAATTATTCCAAAAAATACATTCTCTCTATAAGCCAAGCCTTTCCTCTTAGATACTATAAGAAAACATATTGTTGCCTCTCTCCTCTTGCCTACTGTAATGTATTTTTCACCCATCCTTAACTACATCCAAGTGTCCTTGCTACACAAATCAAGCAATGTTATTACAAAATAGCAGAATTTGCCACCAACTTTCCATATAGAGACCATCACTGTACCACCCTAGGGGAATGACTGTGATTGGAATTCCCACATTATCTTACCTACTCACAACTTCCTCATATCCATTACGTCATGTATAAACCTAACCACTGTCCATCCATCTCCAACCTCATACAATTATATAACCCTTCCAGGCCACTATGTTCATTGGACAAATACCTATAACATGTATCCAAGCCCAATAATTCTGCTGTAAAATCACAACTCTGCCACTGCCTTGCTAAATTCTGGAATTACTTCCCACTAGCAATATGACAAGAACACTCCAAAAAATCATCTAAAACTCAACTAAGGTCATACCTACTTTGTTACCAGCTCTGTACATGTGATGTTCCTGGATAATCTCCATCTTCCATACTCCATACTCTTGCTAACTCTCACCACTCTTTTATCCAGCTGGCCATAATACAGCTTCTTCACAATCTCTAACTATGTGACTATCCCCTACCTTCTCCACTACTATCTCTGTCGTCTATTGGCATTTCTATTACCTGGACCTCCTCAAGACTCCTTTGTAATTTGTAACCATCTTCATCTCTACAATAATAATAAAATCTAGCAAGTGTACAGTCTGAGTCATTAATAGTTAATTACAATTGAACTTTTACATTCCACAATATTAGTAGTAAAATAATTACAGCTGATTACTTTGAAAACAGTCTTATAAGTTCAGTATTAACTAATATTTCACTGTATTCTTGTTTTGATTAAATAAACAGTAAAACCCATGCTGAACCATGTTCACTCATCTAGATAAGTTTATTGCATGAATATTGTTTAAGCATTTTCATTCCAAAGAACTTCATCGGAATCTATCATTATACTCTGTTAAAAGATATTTAAACTGTAAAATCCAATCAAGTGATGACTTTCAATGAATACTCTTCACTCAATGACATCAAACGTTTACCGCATCATACATTACTCTAAAAAAATAAATAAATATAAAATATATTTAACATTAGAAACTATCATTTATATTTTTATAAAAAAATACTTAAAGACAATAATAATAATAATAATACCAAAAGTCCCACGTTTGAAAACATCAAGTAAAATAGCTTTATAGTTCAATTAAAAATTACTAATGATGAGCTTGCTATAAAAATAATAATGCAAATGACCAGAAAATAATTGCTTTAACAACTATGATTTTGGCTATCATTGTTATAGTTTAGCATATTTGTGTTTATGAACACTTGTGATAGAAACATGGTTAATATGGCCTGTCTCATTCAATGTGTTCTATCCAAGCTGCCAAATGAGCTCTTGATATTCTTATTTATTCTCCCATGCTCCAACTCTAAGATCTAGATCGACTTTCTCAAGAATGAAAAATAAAAGTCTCTTACATTTTTTGCACACCAAACTACGTTTATACAATATAAATTCCTTCATTTTATATCTTGACAGTGTTCATAAATACATTTTAACCATCTTTTGGTTCCCCTACATAAAAGCTTTTACACATCAAATAGGAAGCTAAGTACACCACCCCTCATGTCTGAAAATTATATAGCCCTGGACAACCAATCACCTTATCATGCTCATGTACAGCAACATTTGGGCATCCTCTGCATCTATGTATACTACCATTAGTGTTATGAGTTTTCTCTCTCTCAAAAATACCTTTTACATTTTTTACCCTAGTAAAAAACAGAATTGTTTTCACCTCAATTTCCTCTTTAAATCTGTATTAATAGTCAAAGTACAATTTCTAGTAATAATCTGTCTAATATCATAAGCATCTCTGGAAAAAAGGTATAACCACAGCTTTCTCCCTGTCACATCCACAATCATTTTAATCTTCACTTCTTTGGAAAACCCATTTCTTAAAATGGGTTTAAAACATGTCTTTTTAATTTTAACTTGTTGTCCACCTCTTCCAGCAAAGGCATTGGATAACTTCTGACCCTAAATTGATTTAATAAATATTTTTCTTTGTTAAATAAACTTTCTTCAGTAACTAATCTAGATAGTTGCACCAGCTGCCTCTTCATAATATTCTTTTTTTGATGGAATGGGTGATTACTGGTGAAATGTAAATTGGTATTCGAAAATGTGTTTTTCCTAAAAATTGTAGATTCAAATCTATTTTCTACTTTCTTGTATACCCTTATATCTAAATAATTAATACTATCAAAATTCCTTGAAGAAGTACATTTCAAAAACATACTAGTGTGAGAAATATAATTTAAAAATTAATCAAATGTGTTTAACTCACCTTTCCACAAGACAAATATGTAATCAAGGAATCTAACATAATAACGGATACATTTCATAAATTGACTGAACAACATATTTTTCTTCCCAATCCAATAATGCCAGGTTCACAAAAACTGGTGTGCTAGCTGTGCCAATAGCCACACCTGTGACATGTTTAAAGTATTCACCATCAAAGAAAAATAAATTGTATTTCAGCACTATTTCCCTTAAATCATCTATGTTTATAAATACAGTATTTGAAAGCTCATCAAACCTACTGAGTATCTCAGTAAACCAATTTATTCATTTAGTTTATTTATTTGACATTTGTTAACCTGGTTAGTCCAACTGAGCCAGGGGCCCATTTTCAGCAGAGACCCAAGGAAAAAAGCTCCAGACAATTTACAATCATGCAAAAGATAAAAACAAATGCAAAGTGCTCAGATATATAAGAATTTAACATAAATATATAAGATACATTTCACAGCACACCACTCTGTAATACAATGCAAATACCATAACAGAAGTATGAGAGGTACTCTCAGTATGAAAACATGAGAGGCATAACATTAGAAAGACTTTTGTGCTTTTAATACAAGAGGGAAAAGTGAGATTACATTACAGAGAGATAAAGACAAGAAAGAGGTTGTTGTTGTTGTTTGTCTTTCAGCTTTTTTCCAGTAAGGGGTCGCCACAGCGGAACTCTGGTCCACTAATGATTGGCAGTAGATTTTTTACGAAACGCTGAGGTGCCAGCTCGACGCCCAACCTTCAACAAAGGCATGCCCATTACGCATGCATGTCTTTCAAATGCTACCCAACCATGGGGAGGACATGCAGACTCCACACACAAGACACTCCCAAGCCACGCCGAGAATCGAATGGGAGAACCTCTTGCTGTGAGGTAACAATGCTACCGCTGTACCACCGTGGCAGAAGACAAGAAAGAGGTAATCTATCAAAAAAGAATAGAAGATGTGTAGGTAAAATAGTTGTCATGTGGGGGCTTGACAAGGGCAGGACCAAGTCTTTTGTAGGTAGTGTTTTAGTTCTCATTTAAACAGGTGCTTATGGGAAATGTTTCTTATATTGAGGGGGATTGTGTTCCAGGAATGAGCTACTGATACTTATAAAATGTCTTTCCTATGTTTTTTTTAGGTTTGTAGATATCAAGGAGGTGTTTATCCGTTGTGCGAAGGTGTCAAAGAGTAAAGTAGTAAGATACTAGGTCACCCACCTAATCACAAAAGGGTTTGCATCCAGATCAAAAGAGGTCATTGGGCCCCTCTACTCTTCACTCATCAGATGCATCATAGAGTACAATGCCCCATTTGGGATGTACCTTACAAGATACCTGCAACAGCTGGAAAGACCACAGAAGTACCTCACTAAGAGGATCACTGGCCTCAAATAGATGCCCTATGAAGCTCGACTGAAGAAACTCCAGCTGTACTTGGTTGCATACTGCCTGCTCAGAGGTGATCTCTGCCTGACATATAAGGCCATGTCCAACCCAGAATTGATGGACATGCTCCACCTAAAGAAAACCTTATCCCCTCGAGCCACATGCTCTAGGGATCTAAACCTCACCACAACAATAAATAGGACATGCTGGAGGGATAGATTCCTGTCCCAGATACTTCCCATGCTTTGGAACAAGATTCCAATCTACATTAGGCAGAGCTCCTTGCTAGCACTCTTCAAGAGAAACCTTGATGAGTGGATGGGAAACAGAAAGTTTACCCCGGGGATCACTTCAGTGGCTCTGCTGGACAGAGGCACAGGGAACTAATCTAAGTTGGCGGCGAAAGCCAACACATTCTGGCTAGGCTTATAAATGCCTTCGGGCAGATAGCCTAGTACCTACCTATGAGCCTATGAACCTATGAGATAGCAGGGCAAAAAGAGGAATGATTCAGAATTGAGTGTGTACTATGTAAATGAGGAAGTAGTAGTTTGTTAGACAATTCAAGTCATTAAAGTGTCCTAAGGACAAGATAGTAATGGGAATTGTAATGGAGATTTGCAGAAATCTAGCTATTTTATTGTATGTCTGTTCAAGTTTGGACAAATGTGTATATTGAATATTTGTAAGGATAGGGGCAGCATACAGAAGACAAGGTAAGAGGACTGATGGAGCAAGAAAAAGTTTGGAGGAAGGTGTAAGGAATTTTCAATTTCGATAAAGAAGACCAAGTTTCTGGTGCTTTTTTTATACATTGTTGGATGTGAATGTCAATTTTTAGTTCATCATCGATAATAGTGCCAAGCAGTTTGGTATGAGGTTTGGGTTTAATGATGGTATTGTTGATGGAGGTTATGGTAAAGGAAGATTTGTGTTGAGCCTGTGTTCTAGGAAAGAAGAGAAGGAGGTTTTTTTTTTTTTGTTTTTTTTTTAGGATTCAGTACAAGTCGATTGTCAGTCACCTGCATATTGTAGTAGTGTAGCAAATAGGTTGTTAGTGAAAATGCTGTACAAGAGGGGGCCCAAGACAGAACCTTGAGAAACTCCAGTGTTGACAGGAAGGAAGGGGAGAAGACGGCTTGCCAGCGAATAGATTGTTGCCTATTGGAGAGGTAACTAGAAAACCAATTTGCAGAGGAGGTAGAGAGGTGGAGGTCAGAGAGTTTACTTAGAAGTTTAAATTGAGAGGCAGTGCCAAAGGCCTTAGAGAGATCAAGGAATAGATTTAATAATAAGCCATGTGGTATAACGAAAAATTAATTTACTACTTCTATACTGATTAACCATATTTGATTGTCATAGTAAACCTTGTATAGGCCATTCAAAAAATACGAGGAATATTTTATAATATATAATTTATTTTTTGTGATATTCTTACGTTTCCTGTCAATAAAGATGGCAAATAATTTAGTTTTCATACCAGCTGCCGTTATAGATCTCATAGGAGGGTCATGGGTATCCTTTGTTATTTTGGGGATACCAAAAAAAGAAGGAATGTAAGGAAATTTTTCTAACAGAAAAACTTATTCCTGTTTGGTAATGACACCCTGCATTAAGATATCAAATAGAAAACTGTCAGTTTTGTCATATGATATATTCACTTCATTATGTGAGACCCTCATATATATGCTGAATCATTACATACAAGGAATACATTTTGGATCATTAGAGTGAATATTTTCCTTGGAGAGCTGCTTTATTGAACTGTAAGTTCATTGCACAATGCCAGCTGCTTTGTATGCATGCTCACTATACAGTAGGGAGTGGAATTTTGCCCTTTCCCCACTGTTTCATGATCTCAGAGTTGATCAACCCCCTTGGCACCCTCTATGTAGGATACAACAGTCTCTTCATACCCATTACGTACATATTACCAGGATGTGTTTGCAGAAAATCAAGAAGGAGGGAAACCTTGAGTTTTCCTCCTTTGTGATGTAATGTAACCTCAGGGTAGCAACACATAAGTGGGGTCAGGGGGTACTATCCCCACATGGAATTTGCAGAGGGCTTACACAATGAAAAAAAATACAGTTTTAAAATGCTTCTAATAATTTTGAAAAATGTGGATGGATAATGATTTGATGATTTATATAGCAAAATAAGATCACTAAAATCAGGAATAATATTATGTCATTTACTGCACATGGGTCAGTCATATTCTCTGAATAAATTTTTGGAAAATCCAATTACACTGAAAGTAATATGCCAAATAAGCTACTGGCTGAATAGCTTACTAGTATAAAATAGTTTAAAGTATCATTTTGGCAAGGGGTAATCTCCTGTACAACCCCCATATGGGGATATCATGACCTCACATCGCATGCTTCTCAACTATCCTTGATTTTTAGCAATGTCTCTGATCTTGTGTCATGTTTTTGCCCTGTCCCTTTTAAAATATTCAATTTTATGGTAAATCACTGAGGACTTTAGCCAGGTAAGAATGCCAGACATTAAAGTAGTACTTTAGAAGTTTGGGGGTATGGCGGCAAACCCCTTCTCATATAGGGGTTGGGCGGTTAGATCCTTGCAACAAAATGTAGTTTTAAATAATTTTGAGTAATTTGAGTAAACTAAGTTGTAGCATTTTTATTTCAATGGAAAGAGGTTCACCAAAATCAGAAAATATATTACATGACAGAGTACACTGTTCTCTCTCTCTCTCTCTCTCTCTCACACACACACACACACACACACACACACACACACACACACACACACACACACAATAAACCAACCAAGAATCCACCTCATAGATAGTTCTAGAATGTATACACTGAAGAAAACAAAAAAAAAGAGAAGCAAAACATACCCAGCAGTCGATCTGATCCCTGTCTTACAGTTATGGATGAAGCTTCCCATTCATCTAATAAGGAATACCCTCATCATCCTCACACATGAAGGAAAGGAGATGGAGGATGCGGAAGAGCAAGTCATAGTCACGATGGGATAAACCTCAATGGAAAAGAACTATGCCACATTCACAAATGATTATACTAAAATTATAGTAGTGCCCATGTTGGCTGTTCGCACTGACAAACTGGCATATATCAGTATAGAATACCATTTATTTAAGTCTTGGTTAAGTTGTGCAGAAAATAAATGCACATCACTCTCATGCCAATAGTATACAATTATCAGAAGAGACTGATCTCATCTAATTTATTTATGTTCGATTTAAAACATAATTTCTTCACTGGGATTACTATGAATGCCAGCTTTGAATATAGTGGGAGGGAAGTCATTAAGTACATTTTAATGACAGTTTAAAGAGCATTGTATAAACATTCATATCTTTCAAATGCCTACATGCTGCTGTCCAAAGAGCAGTTTATGAAATGTCAGTAGTGGATAACTTAATAACAGCTTCGTTACTGCTTCATTCTAACATAACTAAACCAAATGAAATGCCATACAAGAAAACATTTGGCACTGGGATGAGGCCTTGGCTTTTGTCCTTGTATGTCCATGCCAAGCAGTAAGACAATAACTATCCCCTAATCCTAAATCTGTCTGAAATCAGCACTCTCACACAGTTTGGACCTAGTTCATATAGGGTACTGGCTATGATATATTCACATTCGTGAACACAGAACATTCTGAAATCAGCACTCTCACACAGTTTGGACCTAGTTCTTATAGGGTACTGGCTATGATATATTCACATTCGTGAACACAGAACATTCTCAAATCAGCACTCTCACACAGTTTGGACCTAGTTCATATAGGGTACTGGCTATGATATATTCACATTCGTGAACACAGAACATTCTGAAATCAGCACTCTCACACAGTTTGGACCTAGTTCTTATAGGGTACTGGCTATGATATATTCACATTCGTGAACACAGAACATTCTGAAATCAGCACTCTCACACAGTTTGGACCTAGTTCATATAGGGTACTGGCTATGATATATTCACATTCGTGAACACAGAACATTCTGAAATCAGCACTCTCACACAGTTTGGACCTAGTTCTTATAGGGTACTGGCTATGATATATTCACATTCGTGAACACAGAACATTCTGAAATCAGCACTCTCACACAGTTTGGACCTAGTTCATATAGGGTACTGGCTATGATATATTCACATTCGTGAACACAGAACATTCTGAAATCAGCACTCTCACACAGTTTGGACCTAGTTCATATAGGGTACTGGCTATGATATATTCACATTTGTGAACACAGAACATTCTGAAATCAGCACTCTCACACAGTTTGGACCTAGTTCATATAGGGTACTGGCTATGATATATTCACATTCGTGAACACAGAACATTCTGAAATCAGCACTCTCACACAGTTTGGACCTAGTTCATATAGGGTACTGGCTATGATATATTCACATTCGTGAACACAGAACATTTGCATCGTGGACTTGTACTCTTCATTCCAAACTAAAGCTAATCATGAAAGTCCTTAACATCTGCTTGTTAGTGCTACAAAAAAATTAGCCTAGCATGTAATAAGCAGCAACATTTGCTGATAATCTTGCTTTTGTTTATTGGCGCTAGCTTCCCAGTTTGTGGCCAGTATGAAAATGCACAGTATTTTACTGTTGTTTTTTTCTTTTTTATTACCATATAAGATGCAATTTTAAGCTGTCCAGGCATTTCCTACTCTCACATGAGACCTAGCATAGTTTATCTTCAAACATGTGGACTGCCCAGGCTGGCCTTGCACAAAAAGAGATAAATCTATCATGTCTACTGACTAGATAGGTTCAGGAAAAGAGATTTCAAAAAGGATAGCTGTGTGTAATCTTCAATGTGTCCCAGCTGAACAGCAGCTTTAAAGATATGTTAATGATTGGTAAGAAAATGAAAACTAGACTGAAAAGGAATCTTAGGATGACTGAAGCACAACTTTGACAGACTGTAAGAAGGATATTTTGTGGTGTAATACTATAGTTCTAAAATGTCCTTGTTTCACTTGGCATACTACAATATTTCAAATGTTTTCTGAGTACATGCAGCCACTGCATGAACTGGAGCTTATTAGACTGTCCTAATTTCATCCATCCCCAAAATAAACAGATGACCAGGTATCGCCTTTGCACTCAAATGAGGAGCCAAACAGAAATACATGTTGGCGCAGTTACAGTTTAAAGAAACAGTAAGGCCTTCTGTTAACAATACACTACACTACAGAATGTTGTTATGCACTGAATTTGTTAATTCTGATAAAAATGTTTTTCCCCTTCCCCGTGGACTTCACATAGCATAGGGTAATATGAGTGCCAACAGTAATGCAACATTAGTTACTATCGGACTGTAGCAGTATAGCAAAAGAAAAAAGTAATAGTATCATTGTGTTTGATCAGCCGCGGTGGTGCAACGGTTAGCATTGTTGCCTCACAGCAAGAAGAGGTTCTCCCGTTCGATTCTTGGCTGGAGCGCCTTCTGTCTGAGGTCTGCATGTCCTCCCCACGGTTGAGTGACGTTAAAAAGACATGCAGGTAGGTGCGAGCGTGAATGGGCATGCCTTCGTTGAAGGTTGGGCGTCAGGCTGGCAACTCGGCACCATAAAAATCCACTGCCAATCATGAGCAGACTGGAGTTCTGCTGTGGTGACCGGGAAAAGCCGAAAGTCTTTTAATAGTATCATTGTGTTTGCCACCTCCACTCTATATGTTATACATTATATGACTGGATGGCTGTTTTGCAAGCCACAGATGGCAGCTGTCAGATGTGTTTGGCATAATGGTTAAAGTGTTTACCTTACAGATGCAAAGTACAGGGTTTGATTCTGATCTCTGTTCTTGGTTAGGCTTGTAATTGTCTGTAGACTGACAGCCTGGTATGAATCTATATAAGAATAGTTCTGATGATGCTATGAAAGAGTCAAGTACCAAAACAAATAATCAGTGACTATGCAAATTTAAGAGCTCTGATTGGCTATCACAATACAGCTGTAGTAATAATAAGTTACAGCACTACAGTATATAAAGTGGCCACAAAAGGAATAACATTATTTTCAGAATCAACCACTGAAAAAAAAGTAATACTCCAAGAAAGAATGGTATGGTATATTATAAATGTACTCTTTGGGGAAGTGAAAACACTGTTTTGTCATGTGCTTTAGTTCTCTCCTGGAATGTTATTATACAGTAAGGCACACTCTGGTCTTACTTTTTAGGTTCATAGGTTCATACTAGGCTATCTGCCCTGGGGCAATTTTAAGCCTAGCCCGATTCTGTATGGCTTACGCCACCCCTTGATTTGAGTATACTGTGCCTTTTTTAAGGTTTAGTTTACTGTGCCTCTGTCTAATAGTGACACGGGAGTAATCCCTGGGACAAACCTACGATCCCCCATCCACTTATCGAGATTCTTCTTGAAGAGATTCAGTGAGGTGCTCTGCCTCACATGAACTGGAATTCTATTCCAGAGCGAAGGGAGCCTCTGGGTTATGAACCTGTCCCTCCAGCAAGTTCTATTTATTTCTGTGCTGAGGTTCAAGTCCGTCGAGCGTGTGGCTCTAAGGGATTTAGATTTACTGAGGTGGAGCATGTCCATTAATTCTGGATTTGACATAGCTTTGTATGTCAGGCATAGATCGCCTCGAAGTAGATGGTATGCAACTGAGTAGAGCTGGAGTTTTTTTAACCGAGCAGCATATGGCATCTGTTTGAGACCCTTGATCCTCTTGGTGAGATACTTTTGGGGTCTTTCTAATTGCTGCAGGTGTCGGGTAAGGTACATCCCAAAAGGGGCATTGTATTCTATGATGGGCCTGATGAGGGATGAATAAAGGGGCACGATTACCTCTCTTGATCTAGATGTGAAACCCTTCGTCATGAGGTGGGCTATATAGAAGGTCTTTCTAACCACTTTGGCAATGTGGTTTTCAAAGGAGAGATTGCTATCAACTTGGGTCCCCAGGTCCCTAATAACTTTCTCTGTACTTAATGGGTTTCCACCTATGTGGTAATTTGTGGGCACATTGTTTTTGCCAAAGGGTATGACTATACATTTTTTGGCATTTAGCTTTAAACCATGGTGCTGGCACCAGTTATCTGTCTCTGTGAGACCTTTTTGAAAGATGTTTGTGTCAGCTGAAGAGTTGATTATGGCGCCCAGTTTGCAGTCGTCTGCGAACTTGGTGAGCCATAGTCCTCCCACGTTTGCCTGTACCTCGGAAAAGTATATACCGAACAAGAGTGCTCCCAGGACAGAACCCTGTGGGATGCTACTTGTGACCGGTTTCGAGTCTGGCATGGCTCCAGCAACTCTCACTCTGTGGGTTCTGTCTTTGAGCCAGTTTGCGACCCATCTTGTGACATAGGGATTTAAATTTAAGCTGGATAGCTTATCTATGATGCCCGAGTGGGTTATTGTGTCAAATGCCTTTGCAAGGTCCAGATAGGCTGTGTGGACTACCTTCCCTTCATCTATGGCTTTGGTGACTGTTTCAAAGAAGTCAACCAGGTTCAAAAGGCAGGATCTGCCCTTGACAAAGCCGAACTGGGTAGGATCTAGTGTCTGTAGGTCCCCAATGTCTTTGTTTATGAGCTCCATGATGATCCTCTCCATAGCCTTGCAGACTAAGCTAGTCAGGCTTATGGGGCGATAGTTTCCAGGGTCCGTAGAGGCTCCACCTTTGTGGAGTGGGACCACTGTTGCTGTACGCCATTCTGTGGGCATATATCCTGTAGTGAGGCTGAGATTGTATAGCTGTTTAATTTGAGGGATTAGTTCCTCTTGTAGTTCATGTAGGACGCAACCTGGGATGCCATCTGGTCCCATGGAAGCAGTGTTTTTTGCTTTGGAGAGGGCAGCCTTCACCTGAGCATCTGAGATGTTTGGGAGGCAGCCCTCTGCCGGGATAGAAACTTGCTCTTTTGGGGGGGAGGGGGGGGGGAGTTTGCACTGAACCTGTCTGCCAGGATATTGGCGATGTCTGTGGGTTCAGTGTATTTTTTGTCGTTTAGAATCAACTCAGAACAAGCCTGGGAGTTGCATCACAGGTTTCTAACATAACTGAAAAAAGCCTTATGATTGTCTTTGGTGTCCTGTGCAATTTTTCTCTTGAAGCTGGCCTTGGAGGATTTTATGAGGGATTGTAATTTTTTGCTACTACTGATCAGAGATGCCTTCCCTATTAGGGATTTTGCTCTATCATGTAGTAGCTTCCTCCTTCTGTTGTACAGTTTATTTATGGCAGGGGTCCACCAGACTGGACGCTTGCCTTTGGATGATTGGGTCTTGGTTTTGTTTGGGATAGCATGATCCATGCATTCCTGGAGATGTCCGTAGAATGCATTTATATAGGATTCTGCAGTTTGGGCTGTAGATTCCACTGGCCCTGGGGCCTTGAAGGATTCCACTTCAGTTTTGAGAAGTGAGAAGTTCGCTTTTGAGAAGTTTTTCACTGTGGTTTTCTGGGCTGGGGGTGGGGTCGGGATGTGGACATCCAGTGAAATTAATTTATGGTCTGATCTTACCAATGAGGGATATACTTCTGGTGTGGAGCATAGAGTCCCCATGTTGGTAATGATCAGGTCTAGTATGTTGTCCCCTCTTGTGGGAGTGGTGACTAGTTGTTCCATAGCATTTGAGTTTATAATTTCCAGGAATCTTTGGGCTAAGGTGCTGGAGCTTGAGTAGTGCTCCCAGTCAATGTTTGGGTAGTTGAAGTTGTCCAATATAATGGTGTTCGGAGAGATCTTCATGTTCTCCAGTGTTTTCAGGAAGGCCGAATGGGATTCCTGACTTTGAGAGGGTGGTCTGTAGGATGCTATAAACTGAAAAGCAGTCTTGCCCACTGTTAGTGGCACATGGATGGTCTCCGATACTTCGTGCAATGCCACTAACCTGGAGGTGTGGATATCCTTGATAAATATGGAAACTCCCCTTCCTTTTGTGGTTCGGTCTGGGTTTTGGGGCCGAAAAGCATGATACGAGGTATAGCCTGGTAGTGCTGGGGTGCTCTCTGGAGCCTTGAACCAGGTTTCTGTCACTGCACAGATATCGATGTTCTCCATACTGAGGAGAGCTTCAAGTGCGTGCATCTTGAGGTTAAGACTTCTGGCGTTTAGCAGCATTACCCTTAGTTTCTTGTTCCTTGTGCTGTCTATGGGGGTGGGTTTGACTTTTGAGCCTTGCCTAAAAAAGGCACTATGGGGGTGGCAAGAGCCTTTGCCAATATCCAAAAGCCCAGTGGTGACAGGTGCAAGCCGTCCCTAGCGAAGCAACGTGGCTTGTCAAGCATGTCATCCCAGGCTGACAGACACTGGATCCCCTTTGAATGACACCAAAATTTTAGCCAATTGTTAAAATCGATCATTTTGTCTTTGTACTGTGGCATCATTCTAGGTGAGGGTAAGATGCTGCACAAGGTCAGGGTCATACCAGCCTGGGCTACATGATCAGAGAGCTCCTCTATGTCTCTTTTCATGTAGTCCAGGGAGGTACGTCTCAGGTCATTCACACCAGCATGTACAATGACTGAGTCATATTTGTATTTGCTTTGGAGTGACCTGAGTGCTTGCGTTATGTGTCGGATCCTAGCACCTGACAGGCAGCTCACTGTGACCTTCTCTTTATTCAGCCTGGTGAGCGGGACGTCAGTGTGTCTGACAATAGAGTCACCTATAACAAGAGTATCAGGTGTGTTATTCAGCCTTAAGGGCTGTGGCTGCTTGGCACACTGACTTTGTGGGTTATGTGTTGTGTGAGTTTTGTTTTGAGGTAGCGTTTGCTTGGATGTCTGCTTTGGATGTCTCTGTTGCTTAGGTAGATTTTTATTTAGAGCCTCCGAGTATGTTTTTCTGTATTTATGTGTTTGGTTCGCTGATGTGGTGGGACTATGTGATACTGGAATTGTGTTGTGTGAGGTTACCTTCTCCTCCTGACTGGTTACACCAGTTTTGAGATGAGAGAGCTCAGCCTCCAGTTTGGCTAAACAGTTGCATCTCTCACATATATTTGAACCTGTTTAGAGGAGGAGAGGGTTGTCCATGTACATGAGACAGTTGTAACATTGCCTCAAAATTCCCAGATTCACCAGCTGGACTGGAGAGGAAACCACTGACTGACCTTTGGACATGCTAGAGTAACAGGGAAACTGAATTTAAGATGGACCAATAGAGGACAGGGTAATCGTAGAGAGTATAAGAGTAAGTAGTGCTTATGGTTTAATAGTGCTAACTTGTAGGATTACTTAATTGGACCAGTGAAGGGCCTTAGAATGAGAATATGGTGTTTAAATTGAGAGCTAGAGCAGTTCTAAGGGAAAAAGTGAAGAGCAGACTTTGTGGAGCCAGGAATACTTTAAACCCAATTAGGCGGCGCTGCCCGTTGTTGCGCTATGCTCAAAAATGCGCAAAACCGCGCAAAAGAGGGTTTTAAGAGAGGAAGATGAAGGAGTTTTGGAATTGACCCAAAATGGCCATTAAAACTACATTTTCAAGTCACTAACCACTCCCTCAGGGGCAGGCAGGCTGCTCAATGTTTTTCACTGCCACTGATCAACAGAGAGACTTTCCTTTAGCCCAAGCAAAAAATGGCCTCACAGAAACTTACAAACAGTTCAAGAACAGCAAGCCTGTAACTGAACTTTTTTAAATCTCAGAAAAGTGGGAAAAAAGCAAGATTTTTTTTATTTTTTTGTTTTTTCAGAGATAGCAGAGGTTAACAAGTATCAACAAGTTATAACAGTGCAGTAAATGACCCCACACAAGAGTGCTAGGCCAAAGACAGATAAAATGCAAGTTTTGAGAAAAAAAACGATTTTAAAAATAAGTGCAAACAGGAAATTCAGTAAACAGCTCTAGGTTGTGCTCTAAATACAGTTACTAATGCAGAAATCAAATTTAACAAGCCAGAAAATGCTCAAAATAGGCGGCTATGTGGCTATAATAAGTTATGGGATTTTTTTTCAGGTTGGAGAATTCTATACTACTTTAGAAATACAAGATAGAACTTGTGGGTGTATACAGTCAGCACATAATTTGTTTCTATCTGCAGGCTTACTGCACAACTTATTGTACAATTTCCCATCAGTACTGCACTACATATCAATGCATTTAAATTGATTAGCACTAACACATGTTTCATACTTAAATGTTACTCACAGTATACAATCAGAGGCATTAACTCAATAAAAGCATTAGGTTACCTTAAGGTGCATCTGCGCAATATAAAAATGTTGAAAAATTAATCTTTTGCTGCCTTCATGATGTTCGTAAAAATTGGTTAATAATATGCAAAATGAGATTACTCTTCAACTTATATGAAAACAAGATTTGCAAAACTAGGGACCACTGTCCTCACCACAAGTTATGAATCTTATCAACTTAATAGATAGCTCCTTTAAAACACCAAATCTCAGTCTCAGTGCATTCAGAAGCACACATTAATTTAATGAATCAGTTTTTGAAAGTCCTCTACACGTATTTAGCCATAGGCTACACAAGTAAGATTCCTTCACTTGGGTGACCTCATAGGAGGGTCACATTCATCCTAGTGAATGTTTGATAATCTAAATAGTAATGGAGACAATGCACATGTACCGTCTACATGTTCATATTTACTGGAGGTTATAGGCCCATCACTGAACTTTTCATAGAATGTAGGATAAGTTTATGTAGCTTAAATTAAGATTACTGGTCACTCGTTTTTGAAAAGTAGCAGTCATAAATGAGTACATCTGGTTTCCCTTATGAGAAATATGCCAACACTTATAGGCTGTTTTATCTGTTTGTTTAGTGCAGGTATCTTTTATTTGTTTATGTTAATTATGCTGGTGATATGTAACATTTAAGCTCAAGATTGCATTAAGCAAAGCACAAATGGCTTCACATCCTGTTTTTAACTGTAACTATAGTTAGTGAAGGCACAAATTCAAAATGTTTACTTAAAGTGTCCGCAGTAAGTATTAAGTGAACAAAATAGCTATCACAGATTCTGTTTCCCAGTGTGCATATGTAGGGCTAAAGAATGTTAACCAAACAGATATTAGGAAGGGTACTACAGAGTCTCCAAAAATTCTGTATTGGCAGTTTGCTTCAGCTATGTGATCAATAGTGGATGCAACTATAAAGTAATGTCATAAAAGCATACATTTCTCCCCAAGATGCAATGAACTTGAACAAGAAATTGTAAATAATCAAGTTCTGTGTTTCAGATACTCAGAAATGTTGCCATGGCACCTGGAAGGTTGGGCAAAGGTGAATAATTTCAGACTGAATGTGACTGACAAATCTGTATAACTGTTATGCTATTTTTTAGTATCTCTCACTCTGAACAACTGCAGCTTGTGCACTGATGTACACAAATATAAGATAACAACAGTATAAGACAGACATATAGTGTGCTTTAAATTCACTGACTGACAGTTCTTGTTTTAAAGATAAGGACCATACAATATTGAAGGGGAAAGTTTTGGTCAAGTCAATCATCTATTTGACTGCATGTTCATTAAAATTTGAATGTAGTGGTAGGATTTACAACCTGGTGTGGCTTGATAAGGAATTTTCTGACCAAGTCTTCATCCTGGCAGCATTGAAGAAAAATTGGCAGGGCTAGTTGGCTTAATGGTTAAGGTGTTTATCAGCACATTCGTTCTCCAGTTCAGGTGACAGCTTTATCAGCACATTTATTCCCCAATTCAGGGGAGAGGTCTAATGACAGCTCTATCAGGACATTCCCCAGTTCAGGAGAGAGGTCTAACAGCACATTAGTTCGTCACCTAGTTAGCATGAGAGCTCTAGCAGCACATTTATTCTTATTTAAATGAAACATTTATAATGTTCCTAATATTTAATAATTTAATTCTGCAGATGTAGGAACTATCTTATCACTGGTGAAAGTGAAAACAATCAACAGGTGGTAAGCTTAGTGCAGAGAAAAGCACCAATGTGGAAACAGGCATAGCCACAATTTAAAATATCCAAGGGTCTGAAGAAGCTATGATTCCATAGCGAAAGCACTTATTTTACCTGCTGCCGGTTGTTTGCTGCCTACTTTACCTTTGGATATTTTAAATTGTGACTGCTATGTTTCAATACTTGTATTTATTTTACCTGCTGCCAGCTGTTTGCTGCCTATTTTACCTGTGGGTATTTTGAGCTGTGACTGCTGTGTTTCCACACTGGTGCTTTTTTCTGCACTTAGTTTTGATTTTTGGCTACTAGTGAGGTTTGTCTGCTGGTGGAATTTTTGTGTTTTATAGGTTGTTGTTGTTCTTTTTTTTTTTTTTCGGCTTTTCCCGGTTAGGGGTCACCACAGCAGAATTCCGGTCCGCTAATGATTGGCAGTAGATTTTTACGGTGCCAAGGTGCCAGCCAGATGCCTAACCTTCAACGAAGGCACGCCCATTCACACATGTCTTTCGAACGCCACTCGACCGCTGGGAGGATATGCAGACTCCACACAGAAGACGCTCCAGCTGAGAATCGACCGGGAGAACCTCTTGCTGTGAGGCGACAACGCTGCCGCTGCACCACCGTGGCTTGGTAAGCTTAAATGATACATATTAGGCACTTGCACAATACAACGTGTAGGCATAACAGAGAATCTAGTATTATGAAACAGAATATATGCAGTGAAGTTATGTAATGCATTAGCTGTCCTGGATTTAGAACTAGTGCTGTGTTTTAAGAAAAAGTTTTAAAAATAAACTGTATGAGTGAAGTCAGTCTGTGGGGTATGCATCTATGAAGGGACAATGTGTAATTAGCACCCCTTTTTTCAGTCTGAGTTTTCCTTACTGGAGCAGTTGATTGTTTACCTCTAAAAGAGGACCAGAATCAACATGAAATGAATTATGTCAGCTTGCAAACTGCCAAGCTTTGAAATGGATGCCAAGATATATATCTAGTTCAATTACTTTTTCCTGCACCTGTTTTCATGTATGTTATCATTGCTTTATTTAATGCTCTAGCATAATTATCTTTATATGCCAAACCTACTTATGAATAATAATAATAATAATAATAATAATAATAATAATAATAATAATGATAATGATAATCTGTTTAAAGTTAAGTGAACTTTCAATATATATTTTAGACTGACAGTATTATTTTATAGACTGTGCATGATGAAAGTGAGTTACCATATTACTACCCTCTGTTTAATAACATCCACTGTCAACTTTGCAATCAGACATACTTGTTGTTCCTGCATGGCTGAAGGGAAATGTGCTTCCTAAATGGTTCAGCCTAATTCTATACAGACAGGTTAGTAGATTACTGATTACATGGTGGCAGCATCTGTACATTTGTTTCATGTCTATGAGTCAGTAATAATGCATACAGCTTTGTTTTAACAGATGGCACCTATGTAGGTGATCTTTTTAGTGGGTGAGATCTGGGTTCCAGGATTTAAAGCAGAAAACAGTTGATAATTGCTAGCACTGGAACAAAGAGCAATGTTCAGGTGACACAATGGTTATTTACTGTGTGTTGAGGAGAAGTTGATCATTCTCATTACTGTCCGATATAGGCAGAAGTGCAGTCTGATATAGGCAGAAGTGCAGTCTGATATAGGCAGAAGTGCAGTCTGATATAGGCAGAATCAGAAGTGCAGTCTGATATAGGCAGAATCAGAAGTGCAGTCTGATATAGGCAGAAGTGCAGTCTGATATAGGCAGAATCAGAAGTGCAGTCTGATATAGGCAGAAGTGCAGTCTGATATAGGCAGAATCAGTAGTGCAGTCTGATATAGGCAGAAGTGCAGTCTGATATAGGCAGAAGTGCAGGCTGAGATCACTAACTACCGGAATCATTCCTCAATGACAGCACTGAGATTTACCCTCCTTATGTGTAAAACATATACTAGCTCGGAGTAGTTGAGGTGTGTCAGCTATTTGTTGTATGAGAAACTGTTGTTGAGTTGGGATAAAAGTTTGCAATATTCTTGGAGGCACCAGTGAAATATTTAAAACTGTTGTCCATAGTATACTTTCGGCAGTAGCTATTTTCTGTATCGGCAGTAAGACAGGATTGGCAGTGTACAGCACTGCAGTCTTTAAAGATTCTATATGGAATGTTGTGTCAAAAAGCAGTTTTAAATAGGACATTATCTCAGCTGAGAAAAGTCAAACGTTTAACCATTAAGACCTCCACTGAATCAGAAGGAATATTACCGACAGAGATGACAAAGCAGTGTCCTAAAAATAAGTCTTCTTGGTGCGCAGAATAGCTATTGGCTGCCTTGGTGGGGGACCAAGGTGCTCCTGGATGAGTCTGGCCAAGGCCTGACAGTGGCTGCAGAGACTAAATCACAGCCAATGAAAACTCTGGATGATCTGAAGTTGCAGCCTGAGCTGAAAAAGATAAAGATGGCCATGAAGTGATTAAAGATGGAGGTGAGAATGCAGATGAAGCATGTGGTTATGAAAACATGAGAAGGAAAGACAGAAATAGAAGAGGGAAATCATTTGTGAAAACATGAATACCTCTCAACTGTCCAGGTTTTTGCAGAATGTCCAGATTTTTACCACATGTTTTTGATGTGTTCATAATTTGTTTGGTTTTCTGACAAATCATTGAGGACTAAAGTCAGAAAATAATGACAGACATTTAAGAATCGGACTTCTTACCCTTCAGAAAATTCATGCTAATGCAAAACCTGTTATTCTATCAACTTTGTAAGTTAATAAGGGCAATATTTAAAAATTGTCCCTGTTTTTGTGCCTTTGTCCCCCATTGTTTACTGATTTGTCCAGATTTCTTGTGCTAAGAGGTTGAGAGGTATGTTGCTAGCTGAAAAAAGAGTGTGCAGAGTGACAGAGGGAGCAGGCAAAAAAAAAGGTAGCATGATGAGAAGCAGCTCCCCCCCCCCAGGTTACCCAGGTTATTTGGCTATCATACAAGGAACCAGTGTTCGAGACTTACTAAGGTCCGCACCATATTGTTTCTTAAATATGCTGAAGGCAACAAGTTTTAGGTTTGTCTGCTTAAATTTTATATAGTTTGCTATCTTGTGGTCCCTGTGATCTCTTGTCTAGTATGTTCTTATGTTCAAGTAAGGAATCTGATTATCTTCCAAAGGCATTTGAAGGTATGTATTATGATCAAAGTTTCCAAGAACAAGAATATTAAATCTCTTGCTTATGGGCAGGGCTTTGGTTAGAAAATGAGTAACAAAAACTGAAAATGATTAATGTGTGAAAACAATGTTAACTACATGTTTCAGGTTCACAAGTTTTAGGAAGAAAATCAGTTGCACATATGGCAAACGTTAAGTGAAAACTGGCAATTTCTTAAACAGGCACATACAAAGATGAGCAAATCGATCTACTTGTGAGACAGCTTTTATAATCAGTATATCAAAGTTTATTCAACATGCATAGATTATGAAACTAGTACATTCATTGTTATTGGTATGGTGCTGTCTGGTTTGTGCCCAGCAGGACACAAATGTCAAAGAAAGGGCAGTTCATTCCTATTTAGATTTATAAAAGTTACCATGGATGGTAATCTAAGGTGCCTCATCAAGATTCTCAGGTGACAGAGGAAGCTACTGCTACTCCGGATGGTCAAATACCTTAGATGAGGAAGTATTTTTGTTTAATGAGGTGGGTCATTTGAAGGTTAGTTGCCCATGGAAGCAAGTTAGAAGACAAAGGCCTAACAGATAGGCCAACAAATATAGTGGCCTACAACAGTGGATTGGTGGAAGCAAAAGTTCCAGATACTTGGAAAAATATGTACCTTATCTAGAGGAACGGAAAAGTTGTAAACCAAATTACCATGTGTGACATTTCATCTGTAAACCCTACATTCATTAAGAAGCAACACTTCTTAATGGACCATTAATGTTAACAGACCATGCAGTATTCCCTTTCTAATACCATTGGAGAGGGTCTTTCTTGGATAGGAAGGTGGCAAAGGCAATAATGAAGTAGCAGTTGATTATATCACTACAAATACATTAGCAGGTAATGCCTGTGACCACAATGAACCCTGTGCATGTACAATCACACCCCAACAAAAGTGGAGAAACTTGTGTGGTATAGTTATACAAATATCGTCTGCAGAACTGCATCTTCCAATATACGGTTACTTCAGAAGATGAAATGAGTGACAGTATCCCTGAATCCCAGCCATTGGTAGAAAAGCAAAGTTCTCTATAGCAGTAGTAGTAAAGGAGAGGCTGAGACTTCATCACAGGAGGAGACAGATGACTGACAGCAGTCTTGAACACCAGCCATATGTAAAGGAATGCAGTAACATTGTTCTGAATGGAGAAATGGATAATTGTAAGACAGAG
>NC_056746.1:1260804122-1260814122 GCF_019279795.1 Protopterus annectens
CCAAGACGTTTGGTCTCTGACACTATTTCAAGGGGAGAGTTGTTTTGACTGGTGACTAGGAGTGAGTTTATGTTGGGGGAGGGAGTTTGGAGGGAGTAAATAACATTAATTTGGTCTTGGGGGCATTGAGAGCTAGATGATTGCAAAGCATCCATTGCTCTGTGGCAGAGAAGGCGTCTTGAGTGAGTTTTTGTAGGGTGGAGATAGAAGAGGCAGAGCAGATGATAGTAGAATCATCTGCATATTGGATAATGCTAGAGAAGGGGATAGATTTGTGGAAGTCATTGATAAAGATGTTAAAGAGAAGAGGGCCCAATATGGAGCCTTGTGGGACTCCGGTAGGGGTGCTTAGGAAGGAGGAAGTTGCTTTTTTCCATTTTACAGCTTGTTTTCTGTTGGAGAGATAGCTGGAGAACCAGTTCAGAGAGGAGGAGGATAGGTAGAGTTTTGAGAGTTTAGTTAGGAGCAGGTTGTGGGAGATAGTATCGAAGGCTTTGGAAAGATCAAGGAGTAAGGTGGAAACAATTTGTCCAGAGTCTCGGGCTTTATTTACTATTTCAAGGAAAGAGAGAATGGCAGTCATGGTGCTGTGATTAGGTCTGAAGCCATGCTGTGTGGGGGTTATAAGGTTGTTGTCTAGGAGATGAGGGAGGAGTTGGATTTGCACACATTTTTCAAGGATTTTTGAAATAGGGGACAGGGTGGCTATGGGTCTAAAATTGGTTGTGGTATTATTGTTACCTCCTTTGTGTAATGGTATAATAAAGGCTTGTTTCCAAATTTGGGGAACTGTGCCTTCTAGTAGGGAGCGGTTAATTAGGATGCTAATTGGGTAGGCCAGACTTTCGGCAGCTATGTTAAGAAAGTAAGAAGGGATATTATCAGGAGCATTGGTACATGGTTTCAGTTTCTGGAGGAGTTTCTTAATAGTAGTAGTAGGGATGGGATTTAAAGTGAAGATAGTGCATTTGGGTGGTGTTGAATTCTGGGGTGGTTTGGGTGAGGGTAGAATTTGTGTGGAAGAGGTATTGGTGGATTGGGAGTCGGGAGTTGATGGAGAGATTGTGGGGGTGAGTGATGGGGTATTAGAAGATGGGGCGGAGGTGGAGAATGAAGAGGTTAGTTTTGAAATAGAGTCAATAAAGAAGGAATTAAATTGGGTGGCTAAGTCTAGTTCTGGAGCATTTGGATCTGGGGTAGGAGTATCTGGTTTGCTGGGGTGGAGGAGAGTGGAGATTCCTTTCCAGAATTTTTGAGGGTTGTTTTTGTTTTGGTTTTGGAGTGTAGAGAAATAGTTTTGTCGATCGAAAGAGATAAGTTTCTTAGCTTTATTGCGGAGCAGTTTGTATTCGTTGAGGAGTGGGGTTGTCTTATGTTTTTGGTAGTGTGCCCATACTTTGTCTCTTTGTCTCATGAAGGATTGAGTAGTTTTAGATAGCCAGGGGGCTGATTTGGTTTTTATTCTCTTAGTCCGTAGGGGAGCTTGGGAGTCTAGTAATTTTAAGAAAGTAGAGTTAAAGAATGAGACTGCGTTGTCTAGAGGTAATGTTTTCAGACAAGTCCAGTTTACAGCATTTAGTGAGTTTGAGAAGGTTATTGGGTTGAAGTTTTTTTGGTTGCGGATAGTAATGATGTTGTGGGTCCGTTGAAGGATAGTTGGAAGTCTGTGGGTAAAGGTGGGTAAGTGGTCACCTAGTGGGTCGGGAAGGATGCCACTTTTGGTAAAGTAATGGGGATGGGAGACTAGGATCCAGTCCAGTATACTCCCATTAGAGGGTTTTTTGGCTGGGTGAGTAGGCAAGTTTATCAGTTGCGAGAAATGGTAAAGGTTGATATTAGTGTTGTTTGAAGGAGCTTGGATAAGGGTCCAGTTAATGTTTACGTCTCCTAGGATTATGGTTTCATTGCTAATGTTACTGGATAGCCAAGAGAGGATAAGTTCAAGTGTAGAGATATTGTCACCTGGAGGGATATAGAGGGAGGCTATACATATTTGTTTGTGGTTATTGATTTGTAATATAGTAAGGAGAAGTTCAGCATTCTTGAAGTGTGGGATAGGTTTATTGTAGGGAGAAACTATTAGGGAAGAGGAATATATAAGGGCTACTCCTCCGCCTTTTTTGAGAGGTCTGTCTTTTCTTATGATGGAGTAGTTTGGGGGAACTACTTCAGAGTCCTTAATATGTGGTTTCAACCAGGTTTCAGAAATAGTCAAGATGTCAGGTTTGTTGTGTATAAGCCAAGCATGAAGGTTGGGGACTTTGTTAACGATACTTTGTGAGTTTAATGAGGTGAATAGTAAGGATTTAGTAGTGTTGGTTAAAGTGGCAGGGCCTGGGTTGGGATGGATGTCACCTGATAAGAGAGTACTGATCAGGTGTTGTATGCAATAGTTTAGGTTAATAGACAGCAGGGTTGTGAGATTGGGGTTCATTGTGAAGTGTAGGGATTTGCTAGTGCCTATAGGAATTGAGATTGTGTGATGGGGATAAGTTTGAATCGAAAAAGAAGTAGGTTGTCTGAATGATAAAGATAGGAGGAAATGGGAGAGTATGATTGTAGTGGAGGTGAATTGTGGTGGTTAGTTATATGAAAGGAATGGGAGTTGAAGCAAATAGTAGGCTGGGAGAGATGGTGTAAGTAAGATAAGGAGAGGAGAAGTAATAGTGAAGGGAAGATGGAGGAGTGTTTAGAGAGCATGTTGTGAAAAGTAACAGTAGCACAGTGATAGAATATTGATGTTGGTGTAAGGGAGATAGTGTTATATAGAGAGAGAGTGTATGATTTGTTAGAAGTGAAAGGAGAGTAGTATTAGATATAGAGGGTGTGGTCTAGTAGAGGGAATGGAGTAAGATTGGTTAATTAGATTAGAATGAGGAGGAGAAATAAAGTTAGTTTTGGCGGGAAGGAGGGAAGGTGTGGTTAGAGAACTGAGTAGTGATTGGAGTAGAATGGAAGTGGGAGTGGATTGTTGGAGGGATAAATGTAGAGGTGCTGGGGGCGGGTGGAATTTGGGGGCAGGGTAGGGGAGCAGAGTGAGCCCGCAGGGCGAACGGAGCGGGTTCAGCCAACAGCAGAAGATGAGCGAGAGACTATCAGAGAAGCAATGTGAGTGAAGTGTAAGTAGTAGAAGGTGAGGTGGAGTGGGTCTGGACAGAGTGTAAGGAGTGGGCTAAAGGAATGGAAGAGGGAGTAGTTAGGGTCAGATTCTGTTCTAGCACAAGGAGAATTGTGAGGTAAACCCTAAGCCCAGAAAGAATGGAGAAGGGGTGTTTACTAGTGGACTATGCAGGAATCCAAGGCTCACCAGTGTAATACTTGGACTAATGGGATGGAAGGAGAAGGGAGCAATAGTAGCAAAGAGCAGTGAGAAGTATGGAAGATGGAGGAGTATAGTAGAGTGGGTTTGGCTGCTGGCAATCCTGACAGGGAGTATACTGCTACTGCTAGGAGAGCAAGAGTACAGTAGTACTAGCTTAGCAGGTGTACGTACTTTATGTTCTTATAGAGTCTCTTGGGTATACTTTGTCTTCGAAGGGAGCTGAAGCAGCAGAGAATATTTCCTTGGCAATAGGGAGTATGGCCCTAGTTAGGTCCAAATATCCACCCAGGCAAGAACACAGGGGGAAAAGATTCAGGGCAAAAAAGCTGGAGGAGAGAAAAGATGGAGAACAAAAACACAGTTAGTAACATTTAAAAAGCACTTTATCTACTATTACTGTATCTTCTACTATAGTTATGTAAAGAGGAGGCTACTAAGTATATGTTACACTAGTGTGTATGTACAGTCTACATAGAAGGCTAGTGTGTTTGCACAATCCACAAAGAGGCAGTAGAAACATGTAAATGAGGCTAGTAACGCTAGATAAGGCATGAGCATATATTACATATTCTAGTAGAACTAGTAATGTAAGTAGAGCAAGGTCTAATAGACAATATCTCACAGCAGCATTCTACAGAGCACATGTAGGGAAGCACATTGCTTTATATAAATACAGTTGCTGGCTTCTAAACAGGTAACATACAACAAAATGCATCAAAGTGGTGAAAACATCCCATAGCAGTAGCTAAACAGCCTTCAGACATCTGGTAGAGGTAGTCGCAATTGTAAAAAACATGCACAAGTCCGTCGCTATCTAATTTTAAACAAAACAGCCTTTAAAAAGGAGGAAACCTCTAGTACAGTTATCTATACACCCTATGGACAAAACCTAATTCAAGGGAGAGGAGATAGCGTTGAACCTGGGAAGGCAGTCGCTATTTGAAAAACATTGAATGACAAAATCAAGGCAGCTATCATACAGCCAATTATACAGAGTGGTGAAAATATCCCATAAAACGAGTTAATAGCTATCAGGCAACCAATAAGGCAGTCGCAAGTATAAAAAACATTCATAAGTCTTAGTCGCTTATTCAACATTTAACATAACAGCCTTTGAATAAAGGAAAAACCACTAGTGAAGTTAACTATACAGCCTAAATCATGTTGATAATAACAAGTAAACAGCCGTCAGGCAAATAATAAGGCAGTCGCAAGAGATAATAACTTTCACAAGTCTGTCGCTATGTAACATTTAACGTAACAGCCTTTGAATACAGGTAAAACCACTAGTAAAGTTAACTATATAAAACCAATTCAGGGAGCAGAGATAGCGTTTGACCTGTGAAGGCAGTCGCAATTTGAAAAAAGAATATATATATATATATATATATATATATATATATATATATATATTCCAAAGACATGCATCTGGAGCATTTCTCCCTGGGCCTCTGCTGAAAACAGGCTCTGTGGAACCTAGTCGGACTTTCCCGGTCAACAAATGATAAATAAAATAAATAAAAATTAATATATATATATACATATACATATATACACACACACATATATATATATATATATATATATATATATATATATATATATATATATATATATAAATATATATATATATATATACAAACACACTGGAGCTTCTACACATTGCCCTGAGCAGTCTGTCTCTGTCAGCTAACCACTCTCCTTTTCTTGTACTTTTTCTTTAATGTGTTCCAGTTTCTTCATTGATGTTTATTCTACCATCCCCTCAGTCTTCCTTGTCAGTCAACATTCCAAAAGGTTGAAATCTACTCTTTCCCAATTTAGTCACACACCTTGGCCTATGTGCCTCAGAGCTCATAAAGCATACTGTCCCAGGGTTCTTCGACCACACTGTGGAACTACCGCAATTTTCTGCCATTTTGACATCTATTTATAGTTTCATAGTTTAGTACTAGGCTATCTGCCCTGGGGCATTTGCAAGCCTAGACCTAGAGATGTGGCTTTCGCCACCCCATGTAGTGGTATTAAGGTGTATAGAATAAATTTAGAATACTGTGCCTTTGTCTAGTAGTGACACATTGAAGACCCCCTTACTTATTAAAATTAGTTTACTGTGCCTCTGTCAAGTAGCGACACAGGGGTGACCCCCGGGGTAAACCTACGATCTCCCATCCACTCGTCATGATTTCTCTTGAAGAGAGTCAGTTAAGGGGCTCTGCCTAACATGGACTGGGATTTTGTTCCAGAGTATGGGAAGCCTCTGAGTTATGAATCTGTCCCTCCAGCATGTTCTATTCATGTTTGTACTGAAGTTTAAATCTTTGGCTCTCGTGGTTCTTATGGATTTTGATTTTTTGAGGTGGAGCATGTCCATCAATTCCTGGTTGGACATGGCCTTGTATGTCAGGCACAGATCACCTCTGAGCAGGCAGTATGCTACTGAATAGAGCTGGAGTTTCTTTAGCCTGGCAGCATATGACATATGTTGGAGACCCTTGATCCTCTTGGTGAGGTACTTCTGGGGTCTCTCCAGCTGTTGTAAGTGCCGGGTGAGGTACATACCAAATGGGGCATTGTACTCAATCATGGGCCTGATAAGGGAGGAGTACAGGGGCACGATGACATCCTTTGATCTGGATGTGAACCCCTTCATGATAAGGTGGGCAAGGTAGAAAGTCTTTCTAACCACTTTGGCAATGTGGGTGTCAAATGAGAGGTCACTATCAACTTGGGTCCCCAGGTCTCTGATTACTTTTTCGATACTCAGTGGGTTACTGTCTATGTGATAATTTGTGGGTACTTTGTTTTTCCCAAAGGGGATGACTATACATTTCTTGGCATTCAGTTTAAGGCCATGATTCCGGCCCCAGTTGTCCGTTTCGGTGAGGCCTTTCTGTAGGATGTATGTGTCAGCTGGTGTATCGACTATGGCGCCTAGTTTGCAGTCATCTGCAAACTTTGTCAGCCACAACCCTCCCATGTTTGCTTTCACATCTGAGAAGTAAATGCCGAACAAGAGGGGTCCCAGGACAGAGCCCTGTGGGACACCACTTGTGACTGGCTTTGAGTCTGACATGGCTCCCACAATCTTGACTTTATGGGTTCTGTTCTTTAGCCAGTTTGCAACCCATCTTGTGGCATATGGATTTACATTTAAGCTGTTTAGCTTATCTATGATCCCCGAGTGGAGTATTGTGTTGAAGGCTTTAGCTAAGTCCAGGTAAGCTGTATGGACTGCCTTGCCCTCATCAATGGCTCTAGTGACCGTTTCAAAAAAGTCAACCAGGTTCAAAAGGCAGGATCTGCACTTTACAAAGCCGAACTGGGTGGGATCAAGTGTCTGTAGGTCCCCAATGTCGTTGTTTATGAGTTCCATAATAATTCTTTCCATAGCTTTGCACACCAGGCTGGTCAAGCTTATGGGGCGTTAGTTCCCAGGGTCTGTAGTGGAGCCTCCCTTGTGGAGTGGGACCACTGTTGCTGTATGCCAGTGTTCAGGTACATATCCTGTAGTAAGGCTAAGGTTAAATAACATTTTTATATGCGGGTTTAGCTCCTCTTGGAGTTCACGTATCATGCAGCCGTCTGTGTCAATGAGGATGTGTTTAATGGTATTGGAGTTTTTAAAGATGTTCACCTTCCACTTACATTTCACTCCCAACTGCCTTCCTACCCCTTCTTTTCCACCTTTACTTTCAACATAAGCAGCTCCCAGTTTATTGTCAGAAAGCTAAGATCTGACAATCAACCAGGGATCAGCCCTTGGACAACTCCTTTTTGGCATTTACTTCTCTGAAGTCAAGGCCAGTGTCAGTGGTCTCTGGCTGACTAAATTTGCAGACGTTTGCAAATTAGGAGTTGTCATTGAATCCCACACTGTGTTCTCCAGGAGCATCTGACACAGACAAACAACTGGTGTCAGAGCCATGGACTAAAACTAAATGCCAAGAAATGTATAATATTATCCTCTGGGAAGTCATCCACCCCTGATAACTGTTATATTGACAACACACCCCTTAGAGTTCATCCAGTAGTCAGGGAATTAGGGACACACATAGATAGTAATCTAGCTTTTGACAATCATCTGTCTACAGTAGTGAGGAAATCATTTTATTTTGTGCAACTTATATTCAAAGGTATGGCATCTAAGTCCAAGGAAGTAATTGTTCCACTGTATTCATTCATCAGACCTATCACTGAGTACAGTGCCCCTTTTGGTTCATAGGTTCATAGGTAGGTACTAGGCTATCTGCCCTAGGGCATTTATAAGTCTAGCCAGAATGTGTTGGCTTTCGCCTCCCTTTTAGATTAGATTCCTGAGCCTCTGTCCAGCAGGGCCATAGAAGTGATCCCAGGAGTAAATTTACGATTTCCCATCCACTCATCAAGATTTCTTTTGAAGAGGGTCAGTGAGGGGCTCTGCCTAACATGGATTGGGATTCTATTCCAGAGCGAGTGAAGCCTCTGGGATATGAATCTATCCCTCCAGCATGTCTTATTTATTGTTGTGCTGAGGTTTAAATCCCTGGAGCGTGTAGCTCTAAGGGATTTGGATTTCTTGAGGTGGAGCATGTCCATTAATTCCGGGTTAGACATGGCCTTGTACGTCAGGCAGAGATCGCCTCTGAGTAGGTGGTAAGCAACTGAGTAGAGCTGGAGTTTCTTTAGTCGAGTTGCATAGGGCATCTGTTTGAGGCCCACGATCCTCTTGGTGAGATACTTTTGGGGTCTCTCTAGCTGTTGCAGGTGTCGGGTAAGGTACATCCCAAATGGGGCATTGTACTCAATTATGGGCCTGATGAGCAATAAGTAGAGGGGCACAATGACCTCTCTTGATCTAGATGTGAACCGTTTTGTGATTAGGTTGGCTATATAGAAGGTTTTTCTAACCACTTTGGCAATGTGATTATCAAAGGAGAGATTACTATCTACTTGGGTCCCCAGATCCCTAATTACATCTTCCGTACGTTTGTGGGCACTTTGTTTTTCCCAAAGGGGATGACTATGCACTTTTTGGCATTTAGCTTGAGGCCATGGTTCTGACACCAGGTATCTGTCTCCGTAAGACCCTTCTGGAGGATGCTTGTGTCAGCCGGAGAGTCGATTATGGCTCCCAGTTTGCAATCATCTGCGAACTTGGTCAGCCACAGTCCTCTCGTGCTTGCCTGTACCTCAGAGAATTATATACCGAACAAGAGGGGTCCCAGGACTGAGCCCTGTGGGATGCCACTTGTAACCAGTTTGGAATCGGACATGGCACCTGCGACTCTGACCATGTGGGTTCTATCCCTGAGCTAGTTTTCAACCCATCTCGTGACATAGGGGTTGATATTCAAGCTGGTAAGCTTATTTATAATGCCAGAGTGGGGTATTGTGTCGAAGGCCTTTGCGAGGTCCAGGTTGGCTGTGTGGACCCCTTTCCCTCATCTATGGCCTTGGTAACTGTTTCAAAGAAGTTAACTAGGTTTAAGAGGCAAGATCTGCCTTTACAAAGCCTAATTGGGTAGGGTCCGGTGTCTGGAAGTTCCCAATGTCTTTGTTTATGAGATTCACGATGATGCGCTCCATAGCTTTGCAGACATGGCTAGTCAGGCTTATAGGGCGATAGTTCCCAGGATCCGTTGTGGCGCCACCTTTGTGGAGCGGGATAACTGTTGCTGCACGCCATTCTTTGGGTACATATCCTGTAGTAAGGCTGAGTTTGAACAGTGACTTTATGTGAAGGTTCAGTTCTTTTTGGAGCTCGTGTAAGACGCAGCCTGGGACACCATCCGGTCCCACTGATGCTGTGTTTTTTGCTTTGGAGAGGGCTGCTTTCACCTGTGTGTCTGTGATGTCTGGGAGACTACATTCTTCTGGGCTAGACACGGCCGTTTTTTTTTTGGGGGGGAGGGGGTAAAGTTTGCACTGAACCTATTTACCAGGATGTTGGCAATGTCAGTGGGTACAGTGTATTTTTTGCCATTTTGCACCAGCTCAGAGCACATCTGAGTGTTGCCACCTAGATTCTTGACGTAGCTAAAGAAAGCCTTGTGATTATCTTTAGTGTCTTTGGCGATTTTTCTTTCGAAGCTGGCCGTTGATGATTTTATGAGGGATCGTAGTTTCTTGCTAATACTGATCAGGGATGCCTTCCCTTTTTGGTATTTTGCTCTATTATGTAATAGTTTCCTCTTTCTGTTGTATAGCTTATTTATGGCCGGGGTCCACCAGACTGGTCTCCTGTTTTTTGAGGAGTGAGTCTTGGTTTTACTTGGGATGGCTCGATCCATGCATTCCTGTAGGTGCTCATAGAATGCATTTGTAAAGGATTCTGCAGTTTAGGCTGCATTTTCCATTAGCCCGGGGGCTTTGAAGCTTTCCACCTTGGTCTTGAGAAGTGTGAAGTTTGCTTTTGAGAAATGTTTCACAGTGGTTTCCTTGGCTAGGGGTGGGGTCAGGATGTGGATGTCCAGTGTGATTAGTTTATGGTCTGTTCCTACCAACGAGGGGTTTACCACTGGTGTGGAACATTGAGTCCCCATGTTGGTAATGACCAGGTCCAATATGTTGTCCCCTCTTGTGGGAGTGGTGACCAGTTGTTCCATGGCATTTGAGTTTATAAACCCCAGGAACGGTTGGGCAAAGGAGTTGGGACTTGAGTAGTTTTCCCAGTCAATGTTTGGGTAGTTGAAATCA
>NC_056746.1:1260819122-1260851622 GCF_019279795.1 Protopterus annectens
GGCCATGGCTCTGACACCAGGCATCTGTCAGCGAGACCCTTCTGTAGGATGTCCACATCATTTGGGGACTCGACTATGGCTCCTAGTTTGCAGTCATCTGCGTACTTCGTTAGCCAGAGACCTTCTGTGTTAGCCTGTACTTCAGAGAAGTAGATACCAAACAGGAGAGGACCCAGGACTGAACCCTATGGTACTCCACTTGTCACTGGTTCATAGGTTCATAGGTAGGTACTAGGCTATCTGCCCTAGGGCATTTATAAGCCTAGCCAGAATAGTTGGCTTTCGCCTCCCTTTTAGACTGGATTCCTCAGCCTCTGTCCAGCAGGGCCATAGAAGTGATCCCAGGAGTAAATTTACGATTTCCCATCCATTCATCAAGATTTCTCTTGAAGAGGGTCAGCGAGGGGCTCTGCCTAACATGGACTGGGATTCTATTCCAGAGCGAGGGAAGCCTTTGGGATATGACTCTATCCCTCCAGCATGTCCTGTTTATTGTTGTGTTAAGGTTTAAATCCCTGGAGCGTGTAGCTCTAATGAAACTGGTTTTCTTGAGGTGGAGCATGTCCAACAGTTCCGGGTTAGACATGGACTTGAATGCCAGGCAGAGATCGCCTCTGAGTAGGTGGTAAGCAACTGAGTAGAGCTGGAGCTTCTTTAATCGAGCTGCATAGGGCATCTGTTTGAGGCCCACGATCCTCTTGGTGAGGTGGTTTGAAGTCAGATTTGGAGTCTGCAACTTTTACAGTGTGGGTTCTGTCAGTGAGCCAGTTGGCAACCCATCTTGTGATGTAGGGATTTATACCTAGTTTAGTGAGTTTATCTATAATTCCAGAATGGGGGATGGTGTCAGAACCCTTGGCAAGGTCAAGATAGGCTGTGTGAACCACCTTACTCTTGTCTACGGCTTTGGTGACTGCTTCGAAGAAATCATTCAGGTTCAGGAGACATGATCTGCCTTTCACAAACCCGAAATGGGTGGGGTTCAGAGTTTGGAGGTTATCAATGTCTTTATTTATAAGTTCCATGATAATACGTTCCATGGCCTTACAGACCAGGCTCATCAGGCTAATAGGGCGATAGTTCCCAGTGTCCGTGGTGGCTTCCCCTTTGTTCAGTGGGATAACTTTTGCTGTGTGCCATTCAGTGGGCACAAAGCCTGATGTGAGGCTATGACTGAACATGGTACTTAGGTGGTGAGCCAGTTCATTCTGAAGTTCATGTAAAACGCAGCCTGGCGTGTTGTCCGGTCCCATGGATGCCGTGTTCTTGGCTTTAGAGAGTGCAGTTTTTACCTGCGTAGTTGTGATTACAAGGATTATGCATTTTCCTGGTATAGATATGGGCCCTTTAGGGGGTGAGAGGGGGGTAAAGTTAGCACTGAACCTATCTGCCAGGATTTTGGCAATATCAGTTGGTTCTGTCATTTTCATGCCATTGTGCTGTAACTCAGAGCAGATCTGGGTGTTGCCATTGAGAGTCTTGACACAGCTATAGAATGCTTTGTGGTTGTCCTTAGAATCAGTGGCGATTTTATTTTCGTAACTAGCTTTGGAGGATTTTATGAGGGATCTCAGCTTCTTACTGAGTCTGGCCAGGGAACTCCTCCAATCATGGGATTTTACTCGCTTTTGCAACAGTTTCTTCCTTCTGTTGTAGAGTTTGTTTACGGTAGGGGAACACCAGATTGGCTTCCTTTTTTTGGAGGACAATGTCTTGGATCTGTTAGGGATAGCGCGATCCATGCACTCATGTAAGTACTTAGAGTGCATTTGTGTAGGATTCAGCAGTCGTAACTGTATTGTTCATCTGCATGAGTGTCATGAAGTTCGGCACTTCTGTCTTAAGAAGCATGAAATTGGCTTTGGAGAATTTTTTTACGGTGGTTTCCTTAATGGGGGGTGGGGGGGTGGGATGTGGATATCTAGGGTGATTAGCTTATGGTCGGATGTGACCAACAAGGAGTCGACCTCAGATGTGAAACACCAGTTATTCATGTTGGTAATGACTAAGTCTAGGATATTGTTGCCCCTGGTGGGGGTGTGGATAAGTTGATCCAGAGCATTGGAATTTATGAATTCCAGAAAGTGTTGAGTCTCAAATGCTTCTGATTTTAGCTCAGAATATTTTCTAAGCCTCATAAGATTTTCAGCTTTTCCTGGTTAGGGTTCGCCACAGTGGGTCACCAGTCCGCTATTGATTAGCAGTGGATTTTTATGGTGTCGAATTGCCAACCCGGCACCCAACCTTCACAGAAGGCACATTTTCTAATAATCCGTATAATTTTGAGATAAAAGGTGGCAGATTTCAGTTAATAAAGACAATTGTTACAGAGTAATAGACATATTTCACCTTACAAAATGCATGTTAATTCACATTATGTTATGAACTTCTTAAGCTATTGTACTAATATTCTAAAAACTGTCAGTAATTATTTCTGGATTTGTCCCTGATTCTGGAGACAAGAAATTAAGGGCCAAGTTGGGAGGTTGCCCCAATGGTTAAGGTGTTTGCTGTCTAAACTTAAGGTGCAGGTTCGATTCTCACATCAGATATTTGCCTAGGCTTAAAATGGCCCACAAAGTCAGTCTAGTACAAACGTATCAATATTGAAAGCAGTACTCTAGAAAATACCATTGCAGATCATTCTTGTTGCCATTTATTACATGGGATGCCAGTTTACCCACCAGGTTGTGACCTGTTTTCCACGCTGCTCGGTTATCTAAGAACTTTAGTATACTGCAGAAAAGTCAGTGCTCAGGTGAATGCACTTGCAGATTTCGTTATAAGCTTTGCATCTGCTCCTCATGTCGCAATGCCAGCTGTGCCGTTTGTTTTGAGCAAATATAAGTGTATAGACGCACCTTTAGCTAACAGTTTATATAGAGCACATACGAGCTATACTATCGTTAGATGTCTGATGTGTTGATACCACAAAACCAAAGCTGTCGATCAGTCATCTCACATCAAAGCACGTTACTGTTTTGCCACTATTGCTCCACCCCCCTTAAGGCAACCGCGCCACATGCCAGCAAGTTAAGGAGCTTTGTTAAACCTGATTGGCTACTTCATGTCGAGGCCCAGCCCTTGGTGACGTCCCGATCAGCTGTTTTTAGTATTCTAAATCTTGACCCAGTAATCAACTGGGACTCTGGGAGCAGCAATAAAGGAAATCTACCAGCAAGCAGGAGACTGGGGCGGGGGTTAAATGTAGCCTAAATGGTGCATTTTTTTTAATCCAAGATTACCTCCCTTCTTTTTACATTTTTTAAACATCTACCTCATTTGATCTGCCTAAAGCTGTGCTTTAGGTCTTATCTGTTTTTGTTTACAAATACTCGATGACATAAAAGCAGGTAAGGTTATACAATAAATAAATATGTATTTGATAACTATTATGATTGTCATTTGCCTGCGCTGAGAGAGAGAGAGAGAGAGAGAGATCGGAGTAATCAAAACTGTAATGCTGCGCCGATGCCCTTTTGTTTAGGAAAGACTGGTATATTGGTGGTGGACAAAGACTATTATTGCTACTTATAATTATGGTGGATTCGGATAACAGTACCTTAGTATTTTGGGATGAAAAATGAATACGTTTTTGTTTGAATGCATTTACAAATGTATCAGATGCAGATTTAGAAATAAAATATTTGATTGTAATGTGTGACCTGCAGCAAGGTAAAACAAAGCGAATCCATGGCGATTACAAAGGCACTTACGTACTTGGTATCGGAAAGGCATTCATGTTCAATCTTGAATAGGCATTTCTGAGTTAAGGTCACATCATCCGGATGTTGTAAGTAATGGACTGGTTTCAGAGCATTAGGGGCAGAATAAAGAAACGGCTGTGCAACACACACACTGTTGAGACATTTTTTTCCATGACATTATTCCATTATGTAATCTATTGAGGGGGTATGTTGTTCTCTTAGTACTTTTTTGGTGGGGGACTGTAAGGATTACATCATCTGTAGATCTTTTTTAGGTATATTGTATCACCTCTGTAACTGACTGTCATCGGAAGGATGGGTGTTTTGTCAGTTATGTAATGTAGACCAGATATATTTGGGCCAAAAATAAACGAAATATTTGCATTATTTATCCATCAGACTTTATAAACACTACGTGCCAGTACTTTTTCTCATATTCTAAAGTTTTGTTGGCAAGGGACTGTCATATTAAGTAATTGTTACTTTCATGGAGAAATGTTATATTGCTTTGTAATTTTTTTTTTCTTTGTTTATTTTGTATTTAATGCATCATGCATGCAAAACTGCATCAAAACTGGCTTTGGGGGAAGGAGGAGCCCCATCCATTTTTCCTAAGCAATCCTGGATTTATCGCATCCTCGATTTGGGATTGGTTGGGTTAGCTTAAACTGGCGTGACGTTGCTATAATTTGCATCTGTCAAGGTGACGTATTGGTACGGCATATTTTTTTATATTTTTTTTTTCCTCCTAGTGGGCTGTTCCATACTCGTTGAACCGATGACGTCAGCGAATTTGTTTTCAGCAACAGCTGCTCAGTAGCTAAAAGATTTCAGACTGCAGCGCCTATTTTTATATTTTTGTAATTACAGAGCCCCTTCTCTTCTGATCTAAATGTAAATACTGTAGTGGGCTGTCGAGTCGATACATCGTCCCAGTAAAATTAGCAGCAGCTTTCAAATCGAGGATGCGAATATTGTGTAATTCCTGTAAAGCAATTTTGGAGTCATGAAAGCATACCTAATTTCCCTAATTTTGACACAAATTTTAGCACCCACTGCCTGTCTTAATTCCTTCTAAAATTGGTAATATGTGGAAGCATGGTGGTGAGTAACAGTATATTATGACAATAATTGGAGTTAAACACTTCTTTTACTCCATAATATGTATAGTAATTCACATTATCTTATTCTGATAATACCTCAAGTTAACAATAATTCTAAGGAAAAGACGTTTATTATTGGTTACAAATGAGTCATACTCTGACAGGTGATAACCCCCTGAGGGGCAGACAGTTTTGGCAGTTGTGTACTGTTGGGAAATGCAAAATGTCACATGCCCTAAAATTTTAAGACAAATATTTTCAAAGTTTCGGCTCGGGCGTGTCAAGCATTTGGAAAATTCCTATCTTGACTCTGCTGGTTTGCCCCCCTCCCCCCACAAACAAAAGAGAAACAATTCATTACATATTTATCTAAACAAATACAGTCCAATCATGTGTGCTGCTATGTATTGTAAAAGTAAAAGAAAAATAAGTGACTTACAATAGAGAAAATTATATGCACACTGATAATTGGGCTTAAAATAGTGCACCAAAAAATTACCCTACTTTCAATAGCAATTTTGAATTGAACTGAAAAAAATATGAAACACGCTGCATTAGATTTGATTAACTTCAATTAATGACTTTTTTGTTGCTGAGTTTTAATAGATAAGTGCAGGGTTACATATTTCTTGTATTTATGTTCATTCAGTTTCTTTGGTAATTCGGGTGTTGAATGCTGGTGTGTCACCCAAAATGTTGTGGCATGTCACATTTGACACATGTTCACCATCACTGGTCTATTAGTTACATAATTTGAATCTGAAACACTAATGTGATACTGAGCAAAAGAAACAACTCAAACATAAAAATAATGAACTCTGTTTTGGCAAAGAGTCCATCTCCTTGCATTAATTATGGGTATGACTTGCCCTGTAAAATCTCATATTTCCTTAAAAATAAGTCTTATGTTGGGTTTTTGAAAGGATAGTATACATGTCTTGAAAGAGATGTGTTAATTTTTTAGATAAAGCAAAAATGTGCAACAGGACATGGAAAAGAGTTCAAGGAATTTGGTTGAAAGTTAGAACTATAGCAGCTTTGATTCTGAAAATCACTATATGTGTGAACAAGAGACTAGTGCTAATAGTAGAATGGGATCAGGAGCGGTAATATCAGATGACCTGAAATGTAAACAGGAGATGCCAGAAAACTGTAAGGAAGGTCAAAGTGGTTTGGTTGCATAGGAAGATGTGCTACTTTGATTGAAATGTTTCCTTTTATAGTACGATTGAAGCACACATGTTCTCTCCTTCTGTTTGACTTCCTCTTACTCCCAGCTCCTTAATTCATTCCTTTCTAGGTACCCATTTAGATGTTAAGGCAACCCCTCATGTTTACAGCTATAGGTGCCCTTTAACCCCCCCATGTTGGCAATTATTAGCTTTAATGTTTTATTGTAATCCTCCTCATAACTCCTTATTTATATTAACTTAACCCTTTGTCTCTACTGTGAACTGCGGTATAGTGGAGTTGCTGTTTGCTGCTGGTGCACTTGAATCAGTCTCTTTATTCCTCCTCGGATATGCCCATTGCAGTACCCCCGAATCCTACTCTTCCTAGTGTTTCCCTTTACTTGCTGTCCAAATCCCTCCTAGTGTTTACCTTCATTACTTTATATTCTCTCTCCACCGTAGAAGTTGTAAATGTTTGTCTACCTCATTAAGGTGAACCATTTTCCTACCTTGTCACTTTTTTGTCCTTGGCTTACTCCTCCCCCCACCCCCATCTGACGGCACATGGTGGTGTATGAACCATAGATATCCACCAACTCCCCCTTTCCCATCCTCCACCCTGAAAGTCAACCTCTAGAATTCGGGATCTCTTTATTCTACCCCTTTCTGTTGCCTTCACCATTTTGGAGATTCCTTTATCATAACCCTCCTTTTCTGTTGCCTTCACCATTTTGGAGATTCCTTTATCATAATCCTCCTTTTCTGTTGCCTTCACCATTTTGGAGATTCCTTTATCATAACCCTCCTTTTCTGTTGTCTTCACCATTTTGGAGATTCCTTTATCATAACCCTCCTTTTCTGTTGCCTTCACCATTTTGGAGATTCCTTTATCATAACCCTCCTTTTCTGTTGCCTTCACCATTTTGGAGATTCCTTTATCATAACCATCCTTTTCTGTTGCCTTCACCATTTTGGAGATTCCTTTATCATAACCATCCTTTTCTGTTGCCTTCACCATTTTGGAGATTCCTTTATCATAACCCTCCTTTTCTGTTGCCTTCACCATTTTGGAGATTCCTTTATCATAACCCTCCTTTTCTGTTGCCTTCACCATTTTGGAGATTCCTTTATCATAACCCTCCTTTTCTGTTGCCTTCACCATTTTGGAGATTCCTTTATCATAACCCTCCTTTTCTGTTGCCTTCACCATTTTGGAGATTCCTTTATCATAACCATCCTTTTCTGTTGCCTTCACCATTTTTCTTTGTACAGCATCACTCAACTCATCCCTTTCATAATGTGTGCTGCCATACCTCCTTGCATTTTCTGTGTCTAGAAATCTTAAACCTAGGGACTGTAATCTCCTGCTCTCTTTCTCTCTCTACTTTATTTATTTTTGTCATTTGCTCATGTCTGTCTTATGAATATAGGACACCTCATCACCTTCTGGAAGAATGGGGTCCTTTCAGTCACTACTGGAAGACCAAACGGGCAACTGGCCAACACTTTTTTTGCAGGTGCTTTGACCAACCACACCCCCAGTTTTGTTTCTAAGATTGCCAACTCTGAAGTTATCAAGCCTCATGGTACATCGCTTAAGTTGTAAGTGAGCTGTTGTTTCAGTTTTTCAGTCACATGTAATGGACTTTGGTACATCAGGCTGTGATGAAATGGACATATACCCTGGGTTAACCCTACTGTTTAAGCCTCCGTGGGCATTATTTATTGACATTTGATTACCCGGAAAGTCTGACTGGGTAGGAGGCCATTTTCAGCCGAGGCCCAGGAAGCAAAGTTTCAAACTATTAGAAAACATTTTAATAACAATAATTTTACAGTCTTTACAAATAATACAAAAAAAACCTACAATTTAAATAGTTATACCAAATTAGACATAATATGAAAACATTGGTTGAGAATAGATGCGAGTTATATGACATCGATTTAATATTTAGAGAAATGTTATAACCGACAGTAGTACATTCATTTTACTATCTAAATTGCATGCACTGTCTACTGTTATTCTCCATCCCTATGAGTCATTCACACTGTTTTTTTTCCTCCTCCTTGGCCTCCTTCCCTGTATTCTTTCATTCCCCCTTCTATTTCTCCTTCTCTTCCTTCTTGTGTCTGTTCCTGATTATTTCATCCCTGCCATCTTCCATGGCATTTTAAAGGTACAAATGTTTTAATGTAGTCTTCCAACTCATCATTCTGCATTGCTGTTCATCATAGACTGAGGTTAAGGCAACCCCTCATGTTCCCTGGTCCTGCCTCATTTCCCATCTCTCCTGTGTCACTGCTGCATGCTGTCCCCACCCCCCCTCCACCCTGCCAGCAGATGAACTGTTCAATCATCTCTTTCCAAAAACTGCTGATTTGGGATACTACAAACACCTCTGAGAAGACCACCTTATTCCTCACTTCACCCAGCACCTAACTCCCTATTTCATCCAGTCCTTCATGATCTCCGATACTATATCAAAGGCCACTGCATGTGAGCATTTCCTGCCTTGTTTGACCACACTGGTCACTTCCTCTTCTTGCCAGCATAAGTCCAAGGATCAAATGGTCATTCTTTCCTTTTTGCTTCCCCATTTGATTTGTCTGATAATGGAGTCTCTCACCACCATTTGTACCTTTCATGACGTTGTCTGGCCAAGCGTTTTGCTCATCTTTACCCTGACTGCTCTTTGGACCTTCTCCCAAACTTGATCTCCTTTCTTCTGCTTGGCTGCCCCTGCCGGATTATTCTCCTTGTCTCTTCCCTGCATCTCTTGTCCGCCTATCTCTCCTTTTCTGACCCTAGTCTGTTTCTGCTTCCTGTCTTACCTCAACACACACACTTATTTGCTTACCCTCCTGCTTCCTGCCCCTTGTCTTGCTTTTACAACCTGTCCTTCTGCTCCCCCTCACTTTTGCATTCCATTACTTTGCTCCTCCCCTCTTTCATTTTTTGCCCATTTCCTCTATATCCTCTCATTGATTCCACCTACCCTTCTGCATTTCTTCTGCCCTACTCTCACATGACCCATGCTGAGATTGCCCCTTTGCCTTAGCCTTTAACTTCTGCATTTGATTAACTCCTCAATAGATTTCCCATAACTCCTTTTTTGGGAATCTCTAGCACACGCTTCAGCTCCTAGTCCCCACAAGTCCCCAAGCCACACTTTTGTTCCACACCCTAGATGTCTGACCTAATTCTCCTCCCCACCCTTTCCTGCAGGTCTTATTTCTTTTCCTGCTGTCCATACTTCCTTATTCGGTCTTGTTACCCTATTCTGGCTGTTTTTTCCTCGTGATTATACATAGTTTTCTAGGACTTCCTTTACTGTCTTGTCTCACCTGTGTCCATTTTTACGTCATCTTGTTGGTCCCCTTTTATTTCATTCATTCCATTATCCTTCTGTTTTGCCTAACCCTGTGTGTGGTTGCAGTGGTTAGTGCTGTCACATCACAGCAAGAGGTTCGCCGGTTCGATTCTCAACTGAGGTGCCTTCTGTGTTGTGTGGTGGATTGGACACTCTAAATTGCCTGTAGGTGCGATTGAGTGGTACGGATGAACTAATGTGGCAGGGCAAGCCACCCAGCAGTGTAAACCTTGGCTCGAGATGATTGTCACTGTTGAAGTGACACCCCGACCCCATATGCAAAATTGGGGGAAAAAGGGATGATGGATGTGTATTTATATTTATACTTGGCTGGTTTGTACTTTCCTCATCTGTATACTTCAGCCTCTGCCTTTTCTTGTGTTCTTTTCTGCTTTATGGCCCTTTTCTTTTTCTGTATTTTCTCTCTGTGACCTCCATAGCTCTCCATTGCCATGCGTCCACTAAACATTTTTGATTTTGCCTCATATTTTTGTCTTTTCCTCATAAAATATGTGGTTTTCTGGGAAATCATTCAGGACTGCAGTCACTATGTAGTGGCAGGCATTTGAGTTTCAGATTAATATCCTTCAGAAAATGCATGCTAACACAAAGCTTGCTATTTTAACAACTTTCTTAGTATGGAAGACTAATATTTTTTAAATCCATCCCACATTTTGAGCCTTTGTCACTGATTTTCTTTTGGTCTTGCCCCTGATTCTTGTCCTAAGTAGTTGAGAGTTATGGTGTCCGTTATTTGTTGCTTCCTGAAATGTTAATCTTTTTAAACTCTAGTAAATGCCTGCCTGGTGCCTACCTCCTCCATGCAATACTTTGCAGATGAAAACTCAACGAATTCATGCCAGGCTGCTTAATGCTATTCAGCTCCATGCAGCACCATGCTCAAATGCACAGAGCACTCAAACTTACTGTAGTTTTCTGGCTTGACTGTACAGTAGATGAGATAAACAAGAAGAACACAATAGATATTGTATAATTGGACTTTCTGTATGCCTTCAACAACGTAACACATGAGATCAGGAGGAAGGTGGTAAATTATAAAGTGGTTGATTCTGTTTCTTACTTGTTATCAGTTGTATAAAGTATTTACTTATGTGGCTCTGACATTTAGTTCCTAGGTGATAAATACATGGGTTTACTATCAAAATATTGAAAGTCACAATTTTTTTGAATTGCTTAAGCGACTCATTAGGTCGAATTTTGCAATGTCGTATTGACAAAATGCCGAAAATAACTAAAGCGATGTTCAACATTCGAACATGTTGGAAGCCTCCGGCATTAATTAAAACCATAGCTCGCAACGTATTGTACTGCTGCACTAAAACAATATATTATTTTAGTTTTTTAAAAATGACAGTATAAAACTGCTTTACATGTTTGTGTTTACATTTTTGCAGGGGGGGGGCAAGCCCCCTGCAACCCCCATCTCACACCCTGTGCACATTATGTATACCAATTCCGAGACTGCACTACAGTAAAGCCACGAGCAAACGTCTTGATATGCACTGTACTACATTCTCCAATCAAAACCTCAACCTCTAAAATGCAATTACAAAACATTGAATCTGCTCTTGACTTTTGGTTTACTTTATTCGAAGTATCTCTGTTTTGTGATTTGTTCCACTCGATCAAGTGATTTCGCATATGTGGGATCCGAGTAAGTGTCATTCCACATTTGGTAATAAACCAAATACATGAATACTTCATAAGTATTTTTTAAGACTCATTGGTTGCAGCATTATATAAGTATATCATTTAAAACTGTGAAAGTAATACCTTACCTTCTGTCTTTGAGCTGTCAACTGATTCTGCTTGTCAGACAACTGGTTTAATTGCATTGATCTATATATGCTCCATAGTGAATCCAGGTAGTGGCTGAAAGGGGTCTGATGAGCATTCTACCTATCTGGTAATAAAAAATTAAATAAATACATTTTATTTTATTTCACATTTATTAATTAGGTAAGCAAACTGGCCCATGGATAGTTTTCAAGTACAACCAAAGCTATCAAAGCAATAAAAAAATAGCAAGCAAGTAAATAAGGAAGCCCATGACAGCGGGCAAACTGAAGAACTTATGGTTGAGTCAGTAATTATTAACATGTCTGTATCAATTCTAGCCAGGGCATTAGACAGAAGATGCCTAATCTGATGCAGTCCTCAGGGATTTTGTGCAATAATCCTTCTATGAGAGCTGTCAAAGTTAACAAATTGTACTGATCTGTAACTATTGTTTTAATGTATGAACATTCAAATGAGCTCAGTTTGTGGAAATCCAGTTGTTAACTACATACTGTAGGGAATGTTGTAGAGAAGAAAGAGATGGAAAATGATTTGTAAAGGGTCATCAGACCTAAACTGAGTAACAGAACACAGTGTGGGCAGGATATGGAAAATGCTAGTTTGGTGCACACATATAAGACTATGAGTTAGACCTTGTAACAGTCTTGGGTTTGATTCACACTGCCACCATTTCTCCATTGTTTGAATGTGAATAAGTCACTAGACACATATTGCTCCTGGGTCATTCATAAAAAGGGACTGCATGTGTCAAGTTGGCTTATCCATTTAACATCTAGATTATTACTTATTGTTGTTATATTGGATTGTAAATCAAGGGGTGAAATTGGGAACAGGCATAATTCTTCAACTGAGGTGACCACTGGTAAGGCCATTATTAGAATACTCTTAATAACTTTCTTGGCTGGCGTAAGCTATGGAACCTTGCTGGCTAGGTTTACATAGGCCCTTGGGCCGATAGCCTAGTACCTACCTATGAACATATGTGCTAAAAGGCTCTGAAGAAACGAACATTGTGGTGACAAGGTATGCAAAGGAGGGTCACTTCACTGATTAGGAAGTGGAATCTGGATCTTGAAGAAAAGTTGAAGGTCAAGTTGGTATATGTTTTGGAGAAAGGAATAAATGAGAAAAGGTGGCCAGTTATGGTGAAAGGACAGAGGGACATGGGATGAAGCTTTCTAGCCTGACTTAGCCTAACTTAAGAGAAAACATTTTGCAGATTGGGTGAAGAAGCTCTGCAGCTGGCTGCTGGAGAATAAATTTGGGTCACAATCAGGAAATTGACTGAAAAGAATGTTGTTTTGATCGCTTTTCAAACATGTCATTCAAACAAACAGTTGCTTTAATGAGATATTAAAGGCTATCACATTAAACCATACACCATCTCTTACCCAGCATAATTAACTCCAAGATTGTTATCCCTTAGGGAAAGGGACATATTCTTTATTTTTAAAGTGATACAACCCTGGCCAAAGTACCAATTCTTGAAATCTTGACACCATCTGATGAAAATGGTGTAAACTGACTCCTCTGGGGAATGTAGTAAAATGGAAGTCTGGATTGGAACTTAAGACAGCCTGAGATGACTGAAAATGGAGTGGTGACAGATGTGAAAGGGCACCTGGTGAGGTGCTAATTGAAACAGTTTCAGAGACTTGGTAGGATGTAGGTCACCATCTTTTGGCTTATCTGTATATTTATATGCATTAACATATTCTTCTAGTCTCTCAAACAGCTCGTCACTCATTTTGTTTGTTTTATTACTGCGGGGAACATTAGTACATTGCAAGGGACATGCGGAAACTTGCTTGTCTTATGACCGTGTTCTCTGTGAGAGCAGAACCTCCCACAACCCTCATGCAGAGAATAGTATTAATGTAGCCAGAAATATGAATACTGGGACTGCCAAATGCAGTTTTGTAGCTACAATGGCCTGTTTTTGAAAAATACTGTTTTCCCTTGGAAAATAGTGATTTATTAACCCAAAGGGCCTTTATATGGCTTCTTTGCACTTATCATTATTAAGTGCTTACAGTATTAATAGACAAATCAGGAAAAAAAAAAACAATTTAAAAGGGAACAGCCAAAATCCACACTGTGGTCATATAGAGTTGGGAGGGTGGCCTAATGGTTAAGGTGTTTGCCTTACAAACACAAAGTGCAGGGTTTGAGTCTCACAAGGGATAACTGTCTAGGCTTAAAATGGCTCGCAAGGGCAGTTAGCCTAGTACTAATCTATGAACCTATATGGAGAGTTTACCAGTTTTATGTGAATTACTTTATTATTAGGAGCTGAAGAATTTTATAAGAATGTCTTAGTTGTGTCATGGAAGGAACTGGTGGAATAGAGTTTCAACTGCCAAGTAAAATATGCTAGGTTCAAGCACCTTATTCAGAGGTCAAACCTAGGTGAAGAATGCAATGCAGTGTAAGTGTGAATAAACAGAATTGTGTATGGTGTTTCACACACTACAATGTTATTAAAGGATCATGAGGGGGCTGTAAACTAGGACCTAGAGAGTGAAGGCCAAGAACACCACTAACTAGAGTATTGCATATGGTTATAAGGTTATTAATGCATGAAGAAGAGTCTGTGGTAAGCTGGAAACAAGTGAAGTGAATAAGAGGTTATTTGCCATAGAAATATGAAGATACATTAATAACTTTGTCTATTTATTGACAAGTCATATGCGTTCTTTCATGGTGTATGGTTTGTAATATATAGAACTCCTTCATAAAAGTATATATGATGCATGATGCACAACTTTTAAAAGAAATAATAAAGGCTTCTCTTTGCCTTGTTTGTATTTTGAACTTCTGATTTCTGTATTAGAGGTGTTGACCCTCTTCATGTGCTTTAGGTCAGCACTCTTGCATGGGCCAGGATTCATAGACAAGTTGCCTAGTACACATAGCCATGCAGAATGGCTAAAAATAATATAGGCAGCCTTGCTCTTATTCTATAATTCACAAAGTCCCCTGTTGCCTGGAAATTAATGTCTACATTCCTCTATGGTTTATATATAGAGTTTTGATGAGGTATTTAAATATAGTTGCCATTTATATGTATAGGTGTAGTTTTCTTCATCAAAAACACAGAATATCAAATGCAAAGAGATCAAGCACAAATACTCAACTAATCTATCAAAAATTAATGAAAATAAATTAAACTTTTTTCCAGGGGAGAAAGCCCCCTGCACCCCCTTTCCCCCTGCTAATTATATATACCAACTCCAAGATCTCACTACAGTGGAGAAAAGTCAGTCAAATTCCCCAATCTCTGCTGTAGCACAGTTTTGCATTTAAAAAGCCAGCTTGTGTGATCAGCTGATTTTTGATAATACAAGCCAGCTTTTTTTTCCCCGATTGAGAAAAAGATTGTGTGATCACTGCCTAATGTAATCTGTGGTTGCTATGAATGGCGATATCGTTCATGGAGTGCATGCATTGCTTTTGTGTATATCTTGTCTGTGTTTGTGTGTAACTTCATCTATGGCATGAGGGTCATTGCTGCAGTTCCAGACTTACTCCCTTGTTTGATTGCTAATCTGTGGTATGCTGGAAACGGAAGGTGTGTGTGTGCGAGTGAGTCTGTGTGTGTGTGTGCGCGAGTGAGTTTGTGTGTGAGTGTTTGTGGTATGGTAGGAGCTGTGCTGCTTCATAGAGCAGGTTGTTAAAGCACTGAGCTGAGCAGTGGAAAATTGCTCACCTGATAGATTCACAGAAATGCAAATTCCCTGATAATTAGGTGTTCATCTGTGGGGATATGCTTGACTATGAATCTTAAAAGGCATGGAGATGCAACTCAATACATCGAGATAGTGCAAGATGTATCACTCTTACACTTTGCAGTGCTGTTGCATGACTGCAGTGGTCACAAGTGCATGCAACAGCATTTGTTGTGTTGCAGTCTGTTGTTGCTGATTCCATGCATATTAACCCCAGCCATAGCCATACACTATCATGATATTACAGAATGCATCTGTTGTAATATTCGGAGTGTAACAGCTGGGTTTGAAGTAGGAAGTTCAAGGAAAATGGTCCTTACTTCTTGTACTTGAATGTATACATACATATATACACACATGCATACATACATACATATATACACACACACATGCATACATACATATATACATACATACATGCATATATACATACATACATGCATACATATATATATATATATATATATATATATATATATATATATACATACATGCATATATGTATTTAGTTTAGTTTAATTTTAGTTGTTAGAATTGTGTAAGTTTGTTGGAGAGCAAGTACACTGGAAAGAAAAGCTGCAGATTAGTCATACTAAGGAAGAGTACATCAAAATGGCTTAACATTGTCTCAATTTAAAACTTTGCTAATCTTTAACTGTAGCAAACCAAATAGTTTAACGTGTCAGTCTTGGACTGTTTTTTGCTGTTTATAGTCAGAACAAACACTTTGAATGTTAAAACATTTCCAGTTTCAGTGGTTAAAAGTGCTCAAACTGAGTTGGGCCAACTCTGAATCTGCTGTGCCTTGGGAAGAATTAGTTCATAATGACAGTGTGCAATGCCTGTTACCATCTGTGACTTTTTTTGCATTGTACTTTCTAGGTGGTAAAATGTCTTCCATATTTTCCCATATGCCCTGCTGACTTTTTAAATTCATCTCCATACCTCCCAGCTTCTTAGAGCAAGAAATCTAGACAAAGTCATCAAGGCCCAAAATAGGGACAATTTTTAAATACTGCACATACAAACTTCAAAAGTTGATAGAATAACAGGTTTTGCATTAGCATGAGTTTTCTGAAGGGTATGAAGCCTGAATTTTGAATGTCTGTTATTATTTTCTGAATTCAGTCCTCAATAGTTTGCTAATGACTTGCCAGAAAAAAAGAAATTTTATGAGAAATGGACCAAAAATATGAGGCACAAATCTGTACAGTTGAGAGGCATATTCCTGTCTCTCTCAATGAACTACAGTGGCTGGACTATTGCAAATGAAAGCCTTTGTCCCAGGCAGTCTTAAACTGAATACCAGAGTACAAACAAAATAAGTGGCATGGGCTAATATTGATAAACTAGAATTTCCAGTCCTGGTTACAACACTTTTCTTTTACCTGTGTTCCTTATTTTTGCTTTCAAAGGCAATTTGTTAAGAAAATCAAACCTTGTATAATGCACACTGTCCATATGGTTTATTCGTGATGTGATGCTTCCAAGTGTAAATTTGTTTTTCAGCTTTTCCCGGTTAGGGGGTTGCCACAGCGGAACTCCGGTCCACTAATGATTGGCAGTAGATTTTTATGGTGCCGAGTTGCCAGCCCGATGCCCAACCTTCAGCGAAGGCACGCCCATTCACACATGTTTTTCGGAGGCCACTCGACCGCGCGGAGGACATGCAGACTCCACACGGAAGGCACTCCAGCCGAGAATCGAACAGGAGAACCTCTTGCTGTGAGGCAACAACACTACCACTGTACCAAGCAGAACCTCAATTGACAATATGTCTGCAAAGTCTATTTCTGTAGTACCATTTATAAGTGTTGGGGGAGGGGAGTTTCCCCCTTAACTCTTGCATAAGTCTTAAGATGTTAACGGGTGCTAGACCCCTCTTAAAAGTGGTGTTATGGTAAACACAGTTTGCAAAAATTGTACCTCCTAAAGCCTAAGTAAACAAAGTACAAGTACTATCAGTATTAATTTAATATATTTGTAATAAATGTTAAAATGTTTGTGTGTATTGTCTGTTACATAATTTGAAAGTCCTAGAACAGTCCAGTGTTCTTAACAATCACTTTTTAAAAATCCTGTATTTAGTGCCACCAGATCATTAATTTGGTGAAAATGGGACCAACGTCACTACTGTGAAGCAAAAGGAACTTTGTAGTTTGTGTTGACCATTGTACACTGTCCTAACATGCTCATTTTAGATGTTAAAAATCATACATGTACTAATGTGAGTGTATTTTGTGTGGATAAATCTCTGAAAAGTGTAGTATTCTCTTTGCTTCAAAAAGAAAGTAAAAAAATCCCCTGAAGAAGTGTACTTGAAAAAATAAATAAGGAAATTATATGTAATACGGTAATGGTTGCAGGATAAAGAATAGTTTGTGTCCACTTGTAACTACTACCATTTTCAGAGGAGAAGCAATACATGTGTTATTTAACGGACAATAACAGTTTAACAAGCAGAAACCCGCGGTAGTGGTGCTGTGGTAGCATTGTCGCCTCACAGTAAGACGTTGTCCCGTTCGATTCTCAGCTAGAGCGTCTTCTGTTTGGAAGCATGCGTGAATGGGGCATGCCTTTGTTGAAGGTTGTGCGTCAGGGCTGGTAACTCGGCATGTAAAAATCCACTACCAAACATTAGCGGACCGGAGTTCCGCTGTGGTGACCCCTAACCGGGATAAGCCGAAAGACACAACAACAGTTTAACCAGCAGTATTGTATCATACAAATTCCAAGGCTACTGTTTAAACCTCAGCAAGAAACCAAATCATAACTCTTATCAGCTAGCTGTGTTGCCTTTCTAAGAAATTTGTACACAGGGGTAGGCTGCTGATGAGCAAGAACTTATGGAAGACCTGCAGTGAGTATAATTTATGTCTGTATTGTCTTTAAGAAAGTAATATTCCCAGAAAAGGTATTTTAATACAAAAAAAGTACCATAAAGAAAAAAATGTTTTCTGCAATATCCAGATTTGTATTAAGCCTTCTCTGCAATGGGATAGAACTATGATGTGAAAAATCCAGGTCAGGATACCAGTCTGGGGCCAGTAGAATCAGATGGGAGTAAGAAACTGATGGTAGCTTACCCACCTCTGGCAGAAGGGATGCAATCAGAACATTTAGCTGTCATCAGCCAGGGAAAGAGTCTTTCGGAATTAAGGGGCCATAGGGCACCATTGTGCAGCATTCAGAAATAAATACGTTTCATTGGTTTATTCAGAATATGAGTAAAGTAATTATTTTAATTGAACCCATGTTAGTTGCATATAGTGAATTTACATTTTTAAGATACTAGGACTTTGAGTCAAGGAAGTTTTCTCTTACCCCCAAAGTTGATAGACTCGGAGTTATTTAGAACGGCAGGAGTATGGAGTTGCAGAGAACTTATGCCCCCTGCAAAAATGCTTTCATTTGCGTTATCAGTGAAGGGCAACTTTTATCAATGTTGACTTTGTTTGACAGATGTTTTAGGTTGAGATTTTGTTTTTGTGAGCTACTTATAATGTATCTTACATGGAACCACATGCACATGACAAGAGAAGAGACCAGCATGGCATATACTGCACTTTGCAGTCCAGACTCGCAAGGGGTGGAGACTTTAGATAGATAAAAAAAAGAAAGTGTTCAACAGCTGTAACAGCCAAACTGACAACCGAATCTCATCTTCTTTAACCTGAAAATAACTTGTGGTTACAAAGTAGGTATTCCCCTCCACCCCACTCCCAGAAATGAGCGACCTTCCCACTGGATGATTTGGGTCGCTTAACCATGTAGAATGAGTGAAACAAATAGATCACATCGGGGCCAGAAAGGCTTAGATAGATAGTCAAGCTGATGCATAGAGAAGGCTGAAAAAAAATCAAATTTAGATTCTTCAGTTCTGTTGAAGTACTGCTGATGAGGACTTAAAATTAGATTAAATTTTTAATCAGATGTGTTGCTCTTCATAGTCCTTTAACCACAAAGTTTAATTAGGACACTTCTCTGCGACCGAGTTTACACTTTGGCTCCTTTCTTCATTGAAAAGTAACACAGAATTCCACCTGAGGTTTTGACTCATTCCTTCCACAAGGCACCAGCTAGTTCATTTTGTATGTTTCCAGTCCAACCTCTGTTTGGTTAACATTCTCCTCTGAGGCCTGCTGTATGAACAGAAAGCGAAGAATCAGTCGCAGCTGACACTGGACCTGGGCTGCATCATTTGGAGGTACAGCGTTTTACCGCTGTGGATGTTAATTTTTGTACATCATTCTGATGTGAATGTTAATTTTCTAGATTGTATTTTGGTTCTTGCTAATCCTCCTTTTCCACTCTGGATAAATGCAGTCAAGCTACAAAAAATGCAGAAAGATGTTTTTTTTTCCCCTCGCATCTGATTCCTTTTGAATTAGCAGATAATATGTAGCTGTTATGAAATGTGAAATATGTGGTTAAGTGTGGATCATCCACTCACTGTTTTGAAATTATCTCTATAAAGCAGGTGGGTAAATTTAAAGAGGGTTTATGAAAGCAAAGCATGCTTTTTAATGGCACATAGTATAGTAGTTATCAGAATATACTTAATTTATTTTACTTAATTTATCTTTGTTTACCAGGGCAGACACTGATCAAAAAATAATCATTTACAGTCTCGACCCAGGTACAAGTTACAACAAGAGCAAATAGGGTAAAGTGGTAGTACGTACAAAACGTTGTAGTATAAAAGGCATATTCATTGAAAATAACAGCTATATACTATTGTGAATGAAATGGAAAAACACAAAATAGGTTATGCTGTGCTGATCTGGTAAGAATTCCATAGCTGGACATTTAACAGGTCTAGGATTTGGTTATTTACTATGTAACTATACCTTCATTAGTGGTATGTATGTTCAACCAGGTGCACATTTTATGCTGAAAAGGAACACTTAACAGAGTCTGCAGAATATTGTGTTGCTGTTATTATTTGACAGTGTACTGATAATATATGGATTGATTGAAGTAGCAGCAACAAGGGTATAGCATCAAAATGTGAAGCTTGCAGTTTGGGGCTATGGAAATAACCTAGCACACGTGTCCGTGTCATGACTGAACTGAAGCACTAGCTAGGTGATTTTGATACATCTTGCTGTTTTCATGAACATAGTATACAGAGACTGTAGATTTCAGTCACAAATGAGCTTGGCTGATAAACAAGAAAACTTCAAACTTAAACAGGAAATGAGTTACTTCACTTCAAAAACAAGTAATATTTCTACAGCGTCAGAGCTTCTGGGAGTTAGCAGGCTCCCATACCCCCAAGCAGTATGAGGATTATGACACAGGTTTAGTAGGGTGGCACTATCATATACAGTCGCTATACTTTATGTGGGGCTGGGGACAGTATAGTTATTTCTACTTAAACGTTCCATGCAGTCAGGCCTCAAATTTGTGCACAGGAGGTCATTATAGCTTGCCTAAGGGCAGTATACTCTCTAGGAGCAACAAGCTGGAATGCATTAATGTGATCACTATTTTTTTTTACACTTTCCTCACAAGCAAACATCAGATGTGTATACAGGTGGCTAACTTTTATGAGTAGGTGTAAGAATGCTTGTTATGTATATATATCATAGCAACAACTCAAAATATGACTGTTCCCATATGTTCTTTTCACCCCACTGTGACATCAGGAAGATGCACAGAATTTAGACCAAGACCTCGAACAGTTCCATCTGCAGTATCGGAGCAAGTAACAGCAAACTGAACTACAACAAAGTAAAATCCACAAATTTTTATTCAGACACTACAAACACTAAGCGATTTCATCCCCAATGGGATATCCTCAGAGTAACAGGTAAAAAGAGTGTCCAAGCTATATAGCAAAGCCACTCAAGAAACTGTCCCATTAATTCTGTTAATTACAGTTCCCTAGCAACTGATTACATCTCCAAATTAAGAAACCATATTAAAATATACAGGATATAAAAAGTCAATACAAACATCGTAAAAATACTTAATACCAACATGTCCAATAAATACATACATTAGGCAATATATATATATAGTTTAAGTGTACAGTACCCTCATTTTCAACCAACAAGAGCGGGATGAAGTATTGTTTAAACCAAAAGGATCAGTGGCATTTGTTCTTATTTGTCATGCAAATTCCCTACACTCCAATCTGGTCTTCCATGAGTTTCCTCTCAAGTCAAAATCAAGTACATCTTTATGGGAAAAAAAATCATGTCAGTTCTGTGCTTGAATGTTTTTCCATAAAGTGTTTTTGAGGTCTTGTCTTTTTATATCCCTCATGTGCTAATGTACTCTTTCTTTTAGAGCTCTCACTGTTTTACCAGTGTAGAAGGAATTGCATTTCTAACATAATGCGACATATACAATTCTTTTTGTGTCACCATTGTATCTCTTTGGTCATGTTATTGTGCCATACCGTTTCAACATATTATCGCCTTCTAATATATATGGGCACTGGGAACATCTCCCACATTTTATCATTCCATACTGGTACCCAGTAGTTTTGGGGGTGTTAGAAGCCATTTTCTAAGTAGTTTTTAATATTACAGTCTCGTCTAAAAATAAACATGGGTGCTACTCCAACCTTCTTCATATCCATACCACAAATATCATACACATTCCATTTGTTTTTAATCCTGTTTTTTTTATAGCCCCTGTATCACTGTTGAAAGTTATTATGCAACCTCTATTGTAATCCTGCACAAAATTGGTCTCAGTGGCTGTCAAACCTTCTCAGAGACCCAAAAGAGGTCGATAGTAACCCTTCAACCTTTTTTCTTTAACTTCCTTAAAAATTCTTTCCAAAAATTCAGAGAGATAGCTTCTGTTCAACAACATTACACTCGATTCTTTTTACACTCCTAGTAAAACAAATCACGAACAGATGCCATTCTTGCTCTTCTTATTAATTGGCCCTCGATGAGGGCTTTCTTTTGATGTAAGGGGTGGCTACTATCACAATGTAGTAGGGAGCTGGAATAAGTAGGTTTTCTGTGTAAAGTAGCGATGAAAACTTTGTTAAAGTGGTCCACTTTCAGTTCAACATCCAAATAACAAATAGTTTCAGTAAATGTATTCAAAGTAAATTGGAGGAATTCAATGGTAGCATTTATGTAATTAAAAAGAAATGTCCCTAAGTCTTGTCTCAGAATCCCTCCAAAAGAAGACTGTCATTCAAGAAATGCCCATAAAGTGTCCAGCCATTCTCGAACCTTGATTTAAAAATGTACTGGTCCTCCCAATATGCTAAGACAGTATTGGCGAATATGGGGGCACATGTCCCCACATTGCCACAGCATTTTTTTTTTGGTTTAAAAATGGTCCCTTTGAACCAAATAAAATTGTTATCTACCACCATCTCTATTAAGGAGCTTAAGACCTCGACCGTTGTATTGTCCTGTTGACTCCAGTGCCATGTACATCTGTTGTATAAGAAGCACTGTTTGTGCATTTCAAAACTGAGTGATTATGTATTGGGGAGATGTCAGACAGTACTACTCAGGAAATGAGCTATGTTTAAAAATGTCACTTAATGGTGTGTTAAATCCATCCTCCTTTATACAGAATAACTGGCAATGATTGTCATTTCTCATATTGAAATACATTGAAGCTGGCTTTAACGTGGGTTCTACAATGGGGACCACACCAGCTCTGTTGTTTCACTGTTCCAGTGAACCCAGTTCAATGCTTTAATGAAGCGGGAATCGATAAGTATCAGTTGATATACTGGAAGTTGACTGTAATGCACATCAAAAGACCTTGGGTAATCCAAGAGGATCAGTTTGCTTAATGACGTCTTTTGGCTTTAAGGAGGAAACGCATTCCATATTCTTGAAAGGCAGTTCATAATGTCTTAATATCTTTTCTATTACTAATATTTATATTTAGCACTGTGTACCCTGATGTGGTACTAGCTCCTCCAATGATACATTCCACACAAAGGCTTTCAAATAGGACAAGATCAATGAGAACATTGCAGACCAGTTACAGGTCACCTCCAAATAATCTGTAAGAAACCGAATATAATGAGACTTCTGAACTTTCCTGAATAGTTCAAATTTCTATCCTTATCATATTCCTAGTAAGGAGCTGTGCTTTTTCAAGTTATTTCAAGTGGTTGGTTCAACGGCTATAAAACAAAGCACCGTATTCTGTAATGAGTTGTTTCGATGGCTATAAAACAAAGCACTGTATTCTGTAATGAGTTGGCTCGATGGCTATAAAACAAAGCACTGTATTCTGTAATGAGTTGGTTCAACGGCTATAAAACAAAGCACTGTATTCTGTAATGAGTTGGTTCGACAGCTATAAAACAAAGCACCATATTCTGTAATGAGTTGGTTCAATGGCTATAAAACAAAGCACCGTATTCTGTAATGAGTTGTTTCGATGGCTATAAAACAAAGCACTGTATTCTGTAATGAGTTGGCTCGACGGCTATAAAACAAAGCACTGTATTCTGTAATGAGTTGGTTCGACGGCTATAAAACAAAGCACTGTATTCTGTAATGAGTTGGTTCGACAGCTATAAAACAAAGCACCATATTCTGTAATGAGTTGGTTCGACGTCTATAAAACAAAGCACCATATTCTGTAATGAGTTGGTTCGACGGCTATAAAACAAAGCACCGTATTCTGTAATGAGTTGGTTCAACGGCTATAAAACAAAGCACCATATTCTGTAATGAGTTGGATCAATCAGGTATAAAATGGTACAATCATCTCCCTCTGGAATGACTGACTTTGTCATTAGGAATCAGATGGACTATTGAATATGCTTTCCTGACTTTCATAAATATAAACATTTCAGAGTTTTGAGCTGTTGTATGCTATTGTCCCTAGATGTTTAATGGTAAGGTCATTTTATATTTCTGACTATTTATTTTGCAGGCATACATTATAGCCTTTATATCAGGTCACACAATGTTGCATTTTCTGATGTTACAGGTAAAGTCATTACTGCTACATTTTTATAGATTATCCTAAAAACTTCAGCGTCTTTTATTGACATCATTTGTTTTATTCTTTTTGCAGTCATCGGCATATGTGGTTAATCACAGTTCATTCCCACTTACATATCTGATAAATGTAGTCCAAACAGGAAGTTACCCCAGTACACAACCTTGTGGAACACCACTGGTGACCCCCTGTGAGTAGATAGGTAAGCCCCCCTCTCCACACACCCTGTCTGATTGTACATGGTGTCACTAAATCAATCCTAGGAGTCCAAAGGCCTTCCTGCAACCTGAACACATGTCTATCTGTGTTGTTAATGAGCCAGTGTCTCAATGGAATGAAAACACTCCATCTATGCCAAGGTTTAGTTCCAATCATAGATTCAGTTCCTTGGCTGACTGTGGGTGAGTATATGTATTTGTTAGAAACTCCATTACCTCACATCTAATTACCCATGATCCTAACTTGAAGCTTCTGGAGATACAAATCACTCTTAAAAAATGCAAATCTTACTTCATTGCTAGCTACAGATGTCCATCAAAGTTCCATAAAAATCAAGGAAATAACATTAACGCCATTGAGAAGTTTAAATCTAAAACCAAATACCTTCTTGTTGGAGGACTTCAGTTACCCAAGAATTGACTGGCATACTTACACCTCTAAAAATTAATATGCTCAGCATTTCCTAAACTTTGTTAATAACCAAAGCACTGGAGCAAACTATAAATCTGCCCACTAGAGGCTCTAATATCCTTGACAAGGTCCTATCAGCCAATCCCCTGTCTGTACCTCACCTTACATTTCCTCATCCCTGGATAAATCTGACTACAAATTAGTTACCTCCTCTATTAGGCTTAATTGTACTACCCTACCACAAAATCATCTTTAGGGACTTCTCTGTGTTAAACCTACTTCAACTTGTAGAAGAACTACACAAAATTCAGAGTATTCTCTCACAAAAAGGATCCAGTTTAGAGGACTGCTACATTCATGGACAGTTTTTACCAGCATCTGAACAGCTGATAGATGAGTCTACACCCATCTGCCCTAAATATACTGGTAAATTCAGGAATGCTTCTCTTTAATGGAACTCCCTTATTAATAAGTTGTATAATACAAGAAGGGAAGTAATGAAAGTTAGAAGAAATCCCCATTCCCCCACCTCAAGAACCCTGTGAAATATGCAAACAAGGGACATAGCAGCACTATTAGAAAATGTAGGGAAGACCGCAAACAAAGTTGCTACAAGTACAAAGGGAAACTACAAATCTTTCTTCAGTTATGTCAGGAAGTTAAGAAATAATGTACAACAATGCACTGAGCTTATCCATGATAATATCGCACATTCTAATCCCGAGGATATAGCCAATAAATGAGCAGATTTAGTGCTAACTGTACCCTGTGTCCATATCATTGCACCCACTATCCCTGAAAATGTAGCTGTTCCAGTAATCACCTTGAAACGAGTCTTAGCTTCCCTGTCAGTGGCTAAAGTATTGTTTATATTGGACAAGATAACGTACAAGGCTGCATTCTCATCGGTGCTAAGTGTGTGCAGTCTGAGCCTCTAGCTTTCTATAGGGTTTGCGCTTGATGCCACAACTCCACTACAACAAAGGTCTACGTCCCCATGTAATTATAGACCATCAGCCATACCAACCTACATGCAAAGCCATGATGTGTATGATAGCAGATCTCATTTATACAGACATAGGCAACTTAACTGATGTAGACCCCAATCAGTCTGGTTTTGTGAAGAGCAGGTCCCGTGTCTTGAACCTAGTATACTTCTTTGGAAAAGTTACAGAGGCCATAGACAGTGGTTACTCTTTGCATGCTGCTTATCTTGACCTGGCCAAGGCTGTTAACACTGCCCCCCCCCCCCCCTATGCTGGTATTACTGATAAGTTAGACAAACTTAATGTGAACTCCTACATTGTTAGCTAGATTATAAACTGGCTATCCAACAGCTCTCTAGCGGTGAAAGTTGCTGGCTCCCTCTCTGAACATAAAATTGTAACTATTGGAGTGCCACTGGGATCAGTGCTGGACCCTCTTCTGTTTACCATTTATTTTGTAGACATCCAAGCCAATATGCTTGAAGTGTGGTTGAGTCTGCTGATGACTGCTAGCTATGCACTGCTATTTGCTCATTCACTGATACTAAACTGCTTCAATAAGAGCTGAAATATATACATACTTGATGTACTGAAAACAGTCTCAAGCTAAATGCAAAAAAAAGTTTAGCATAATAGCATTCAGCAAAAAGCTGTAATCACCTCATGTAAGTGGTACTCATCTCCAGGAGATACAGTCATAAGAAACCTTGCTATTTATGTTAATAACTCTCTCATTCAATCATTGTGTTTCCACTATAGTCAGTAAATTGTTCCATCTTGCCCAGTTATTTTCCAAGGGAGCCAAAGGAGCCATCTTACCACTTTATTCTTCTCATATCAGATCCATTATCTAATACAACGCCATCTTTAATATTTACAAATCCAGGCATATCACTCACCCAGAAAGGACACCATGACTTAAAATAATTAAAGGATTTTAATACTTCAACTATTCCAGTACATTTGCACGGCTCTTCCTATACTTGCTAGCTTATTGTCAGCATCAGGGTGACTCAGGTCTCACTTTTTGAAACAGGAAACAAGATAACAAGCTTAGTGGCTCTACAAACAACTGTACTGGGGGCCTAAGTTTACACCAGCAGTTAAAAGTTCTCACTGGAGGGATAGGTTCATAACTCAACATATTACCAGTACTACCTTGTCTGCTGTTGATTAGATTGGTAAACATAAATTTACACTAGGGTTATCATTTACAGCCGTACTTGCTTTGGAAGAGGGATACTATTAAGAGCTCATAAACAGTGGTAAGAACTTTTGTGTGTGTCCATTTAAAGGTGTAATTCACTAAGTGCCTTAATGTCTCTGGGATTTCTTGTCTAGTATTGTTCATATGCATCTTGTTATAGTCTTATACCCATTTAATTATATGTGGATTGACATTTACTGTTTTTAGTTTATTAATTATTTTCTTATTTTAAAATAAGGACAAATGTCTTATAAAGGTCAAGATGAGCCATGTTTAGTCTTAACTCCTTATCAAGTGTTATGCTTACATCTTCAAAGAATGCCACAAGTTTCAGAAGATAAAATTTCCTCCTAAACCAGTAATGCTTCATGTCTGGATGATGACCCCGACTTGGCTGTCTTTACAGAAAAAAAAACTTTTTTTACCCCACTTGCTAGAACTGCAATTACCCGTTCCCATCTACTATCAACTGTTCTATACGTCTCACCTCTATTCTCCAACTTAAACAAAACAGATCTTAATAAACTATCATCCTGCTATAACCACATTGCCAAATTTGCTACTGGCACAGCCTACCGGACACACCACTGTCACAACCTAAATCACCTAGGATGGCTTGAACTGCCAAGCCTACTGCAGTTCAACCAGCTAATAGTGGCACATAAAGTCCTTTACCAACTAGAAAATACACCTGCACTATCAGCCCCTACACCAACACCTGGCCACTGCAATCCTCCACTAGACTCCGAGTTCAAACATACAAATCCAACTACTCAGCTGGGGACTCTCTGTTTGCCAACTCTGTTGGAAAAACATGGAACAGACTCCCAGCTGACTTGACCCTAGAACCCTCACTAACTCAATTCTAAAAGAAACTCAAGAAATACCTCAAACTTATTGGTTATGACCTTGCACTAACCCCGACTAGTGACCTCTCTATTTCTTAGGTGCCTTACCTTCAACTACTTCCAACTTTTTTCTACAACTCCATTTCAGGAAAGGTCAGTTGTATAACTGCTGCTCAATGTGTCTTAAACCTGAATGTAATGTTATGTATATATATCTTTGAAAATAATGTGAAGGTTTGTATAGTTAGTACTATATGTGCTAAATGCTGGTATTGCTTATGACTGTAATCTGCTTGAAACTAGCATTTACTAAATGTTCAATGTGTATTATTATCTTGGAGCTTTTCTCCCCAGGCCTACGCTGAAAATGGACATATATATCCAGTCGGACTATCCTGGTCAACAAATGTAAAATAAAATAAATACATAATAAATAAATGTTGGCCTCCTGAATAATTTTTAATTAGTTCCATTGTGACTTTGTCCATGATATTACATAGAGTAATAGTAGGCTTTGGGATTTAAAATTGTTTGAGTTTGATATGACACCCCCCCCCTTCCTTTGAGAACTGATATTGCCTTTCACTACTGATCATGGATGTATCTACATGCCAACATTTTGTTTTATATGATTTAGATTAGAGTTACCTTGATTTTTTTTTTTTTTGCATAGGATTGGGGTTGTCATAATGGTTAATGTGTTTACTTCACAGACGCAAGGTACAGGGTTTGATTCTCACCATTAAGGAAAATTAGATAGGCTTAAAATGGCCTAAAAGGACAGCTTGCCTATGAACCTGACTATGTCATCTCACCCACTGAAAACTGAGATTTCAATTTTACTTTTTGCAGCAGTTAGCATGTCTACTTTTATGTAAGTTATGTTTAGCTTTGTTTCTATTGCACTATGTAATATACAATATGTATTTGCTTATTGCGAAGATAACACAATGTTTTTCTTGGCTGGGTGATTATTTCATTGTTTACTGATAAATGATTAATTTTATGTTATCATAAAGCTCATCTCACTGAAACACAGCTTGTCAAGGAATAAACTTAAAAATACATTATTTAACACATAGGTTCATAGGTGTGTACTAGGCTAATGGCCCTGGAGCCTTTACAAGCCTATCCCATAGGATTACCCTGGCATCGTGCAATCCAACCTTAGTTCCTTGTGTCTCTGTCGAGTAGAGCCACTGGAGTGATCCCCAGGGTGAATTTTATATTTCCCATCCACTCATCAAGATTTCTCTTGAAGAGGGCCAGTGAAGTGCTCTGCTTGACATGTATGGGAAGTCTGTTCCATAGCATGGGCAGTCTCTGGGTTATGAACCTGTCCCTCCAGCATGTTCTGTTGATTGTGGTAATGAGGTTGAGGTCACTGGAGCATGTGGCGCGGAGGGATAGATTTCTTTAGATGTAGCATTTCTAACAGAGCTGGGCATACATGGCTTGTGCTTCACTTCTCTAACGCAATAATGTGAGGGGTTAGGGCTCTGCCCATGCACTCCGTCACTGCTTATAAATATCCTCAAAGGCCACATAGATGGGAAAGGGGCTTTGTCTTCACAAATTTTATCGCAACAAGATGAGCCTGCAACATTTTCAATGAATCCCATTGATACCTGTTATGTTCATAATTTTTTTCTTTCAGTTTTTTTGATATAATTAATTAATTTCTATTGCTTGAACCTTTAAGCACAAGTTGAGCTTGTGGTAAGATCTGGCAGACTTTATTAGAAAAGTAGTTAATGTATTTCAACTTTTTTTTTTTTTTTTATGACCAGGGTAATTTCTTAAAGTTAAGTAGCGCATCTTTTTTTTCCTGTTGTACATCTTATTAATGTTGTAATTCTCCAAAATATTTTTCCAGGTCTTATGTATATTTGTCTTAACAGCATGCTTCAATGAATGTTGAAGTTAGTAATATGACAGTATCATGAGATTTATTTGAGTAACAGGGGATAACATTCCAATCTGTTTTCATAAGTATTTAATTTATTCATAGGTTCATAGGTTCATACTAGGCTATCTGCCCTAGGGCATTTATAAGTCTGGCCAGAGTGTGTGTGGCTTTCCCCACCCCTTGGGATTAGAATACTACACCCATTTAGGGTTTAGTTTACTGTGCCTCTGTCTAGTAGTGACACAGAGATGACCCCCGGGGTCTACGATCTCCCATCCACTCGTCAAGATTTCTCTTGAAGAGAGTTAGTGAGGGGCTCTGCCTAACATGGACTGGAATTCTGTTCCAGAGTGTAGAGAGCCTCTGGGTTATGAATCTGTCCCTCCAGCACGTCCTATTTATTTTTGTGTTGAGGTTCAAATCTCTTGCTCTCGTGGCTCTGATGGATTTGGATTTTCTGAGGTGGAGCATGTCCATTAATTTCGGATTGGACATGGCCTTGTACGTCAGGCATAGATCACCTCTGAGTAGGCGGTATGTGACTGAATAGAGCTGGAGTTTCTTCAGCCGGGCAGCATATGACATATGTTTGAGACCCTTTATCCTCTTGGTGAGGAACCTTTGGGGTCTTTCTAACTGCTGCAGGTGTCGGGTAAGATACATCCCAAATGGGGCATTGTACTCAATCATGGGCCTGATAAGAGAAGAGTACAGGGGCACAATGACCTCTCTTGATCTAGATGTGAATCCCTTCATGATAAGGTGGGCAATATAGAAGGTCTTCCTAACCACCTTGGCAATGTGAGTGTCAAATGAGAGGTTACTGTCGACTTGGGTCCCTAGGTCCCTGATTACCTCTTCCGTACTTAATGGATTACCACCTATGTGGTAATGTGTGGGTACCTTGTTTTTCCCAAAGGGTATGACTATACATTTTTTGGCATTCAGTTTAAGGCCATGGCTCTGGCACCAATTATCCGTTTCTATGAGGCCTTTCTGAAGGATGCTTGTGTCCGCTGGAGTATCAATTATGGCGCCCAGTTTGCAGTCATCTGCGAACTTTGTCAGCCACAATCCTCCTACGTTTGCTTGCACCTCGGAAAAATAAATGCCGAACAAGAGGGGTCCCAGGACTGAGCCGTGTGGGACACCGCTTGTGACTGGCTTAGAGTCTGACATGGCTCCAGCAATTCTGACCTTGTGGGTTCTGTCCTTGAGCCAGTTTGCAACCCATCTTGTGACATATGGGTTTACATTTAAGCTGGTGAGTTTGTCAATGATGCCCGAGTGGGGTATTGTGTCGAAGGCTTTTGCAAGGTCAAGGTAGGCTGTGTGAACTGCCTTACCCTCATCAATGGCCTTAGTGACTGTTTCAAAAAAGTTGACTAGGTTCAAAAGGCAGGATCTGCCTTTGACAAAGCCGCATTGGGTAGGATCCAATGTCTGTAGGTCCCCAATGTCTTTGTTTGTGAGGTCCATAATGATCCTTTCCATAGCTTTGCAGACCAGGCTCGTCAAGCTTATGGGGCAGTAATTTCCAGGGTCCGTAGAAGCACCTCCTTTGTGGAGTGGGACCACTGTTGCTCTATGCCACTCTTTGGGTACGTATCCTGTAGTAAGGCTAAGATTAAACAGCAGCCTTATGTGCGGGTTTAGTTCCTCTTGGAGTTCATGTAGCACACAGCCCGCAGCCCGGGATACCGTCCGGTCCCATTGATGCTGTGTTTTTAGCTTTGGAGAGGGTGGCTCTCACCTGGGCATCTGAGATGTTAGGGAGGCTACACTCTGCTGGGACAGATATTTCTCCCTTTGGGGGGAGGGGGCGGAGAAATTTGCACTGAACCTGTCTGCCAGAATGTTGGCAATATCTGTGGGTTCAGTGTATTTTGTGTCATTTTGGACTAATTCTGAGCATATCTGGGAGTTTCCACCCAGGTTTCTAACATAGCTAAAAAAGGCCTTGTGATTGTCTTTTGTGTCTTTTGCGATTTTTCTCTCAAAGTTGGCCTTGGATGGTTTTATGTGTGATCGAAGTTTTTTGCTAGTACTGATCAGAGATGCCTTCCCTTTTGGGAATTTTGCTCTGTCATGTAGTAGCTTCCTCCTCCTGTTGTAAAGTTTATTAATGGCTGGGGTCCACCAGACAGGACGCCTGCCTTTGTGGGAATGGGTCTTGGTTTTATTAGGGATTGCATGGTCCACGCATTGTTGAAGGTGTCCGTAGAAGGCATTTATGAAGGATTCAGCGGTGTGGGTTGTGGTTTCCACTGGCCCAGGGGCCTTGAAAGATACCACTTCAGTCTTAAGAAGTGTGAAGTCGGCTTTTGAGAAATTCTTCACTGTGGTCTTCTGTGCAGGGGGTGGGGGTGGGATGTAGATTTCCAGTGAGATTAATTTATGGTCTGATCTCACCAATGAGGGGTATATTTCCGGTGTGGAGCATTTTGTCCCCATGTTTGTGATGATCAGGTCTAGTGTATTATCTCCTCTTGTGGGAGTGGTGACTAGTTGTTCCATCACATTTGAGTTTATGAATTCTAGGAACCTTTGGGCTAGGGTGTTGGGGCTTGAGTAATGTTCCCAGTCTATGTTTGGGTAGTTGAAGTCTCCCAGTATGATGGTATTTGGAGAGACATTCATACTCTCCAGTGTCTTCAGGAAGGCTGAGTGGGGTTCCTGAGTTTGAGAGGGTGGTCTGTAGCATGCTACAAACTGTAGGGCAGTTTTGCCTATGGTTAGTTGCACCTTGATGGTCTCCGATGCTTCGTACGTTGCCACTAACCTGGAGGTGTGGGTATCTTTGATGAATATGGATACTCCCCCTCCTTTTGTGGTTCGGTCCAGGTTTTGGGGCCAGAAAGCATGATATGAGGTATAACCTGGTAGTGCTGGGGTGCTCTCAGGAGCCTTGAACCAGGTTTCAGTCACTGCACAGACATTGATGTTCTCCATACTGAGGAGGGCTTCAAGAGCGTGCATCTTGAGGTTTAGACTTCTGGCATTGAGTAGCATTACCCTTAGTTTTTTTTCAATTGTGTTTTCTAGGGAGGTGGGTTTGTCTTTTGA